>NC_056735.1:1756590900-1756593400 GCF_019279795.1 Protopterus annectens | reverse complement strand
ACTCAGCTATACTTAAACTTTATTGCGGACTGAAAAAAAAATGAAACTGTTGTGTTTTATTTTTGTAATGCAGGGGTATGGACATTGATTTCTGCGACACTATCTGTGGGCGGCTGTGCTTTTCAAATGGTGATGATATGACAGGCTTTGCATTTGAGTGGTATGCTCCACGGACACTAACAGTGTCCACCATACCTCTCAACTGTACAGATTTTCACAGAATGTCCAGATTTTTGCCTTACATTTTGGTCCATTTTTCATACAATTGTGGCTTTCTGGCAGATTAGTGGCAAAGCATTACAGACTGCAGTTAGTAAATAATGACAGACATTTGAGTTTCACACTTCATAACCTTTGGGAAATTCATGCTAATGTGAAGCTTGTCATTCTATCAACTTTATTAGTTTGTGAGAGCAATATCTCATATTTATCCGTATTTGTCCTTTGTTTTTTATGGCTTTGTCCAGATTTCTTGTGAGGTTGAGAGGTAATGGTATCCATGGACAATCTCGCTATATCTACATTGCTGTATGGCAATTATGGAGTGCAGGGGGAGTGTGTATTGTGAGAGCACTGCTCTCAGACACACCCCCTGCGCTCGTACAGAGAACCATGTCTGTATTAGAGCATGGCAGCCCGCCTTCATGAATATGCATGGCGCGCTGCCGTGCTGCACAGGAATGGTCCCTTCTGTGCAAGAATAAGCTATTCTTGCATGGAAGTTAGCTTAATCCCGGGGTATGTATGCATGTATATATATATATATATATATATATATATATATATATTATTTAAAATGTTTATATACATCATACAATCAATGTTTCAGTCTTCTACTTTTTGAAATAGGTCTGAATGATAATACATCATTTAAACCTAGTATATGTAGTGCTTCTAGTTCAGTAATCCATTTATACTCTGCTGGCTCTAATTTATTAGCCATGTCACCTCTCCCCATATTTAAAAGTAGGACTTTCAAAACTAAAAACTTGAAGCCAATAATATAGAGTCAACAGAATATAAATGGATTACTACAGGCTCATACATTCATAGGAGATTACTAGGCTAACAGCTTAAAAGACCTTACAAGCCTAGCCATTATTACCAAAATGTTACCTGATTTTGATCCTTAAGGGCTACATGATGGCTTAGGTTTGTGCCTATGCCTTTGAGTATTTTACAGACTGCCACTGTCCATAAGAGACATGGGTGCCACCCCAGGAGTGAATTTACAATTCCACATCCACTGATCCAAACTGCGTTTTAAGAGGGTCAGGGAAGGGTTCTGCTTTACATGCATAGGAAGCCTCTTCCAGAGATTGGGCAGTCTTTGAGACACATCTCTGTCTCTATGCCATGTTTTGTTCATGTCATAGACTAGGTTTAGACCCCTAGAGTGGGAGACCCTCATACAGTTTGACTTGCAAATGTGTAACAGTTCCATCAGGGCTGTATTTGTGAGTGCCTTGTCATAGATCACCCCTTAATAGTCAGTAGGAAGTAGAGTAAAGAGATAGGGCTTTTAGTCTAGCTACATAGGATAGAACTAGATGCATTATATATACCAGGGTTAAACAATGTATTACCATTCAAACCTATTTTGAAAAACAGAAGATTGAAACATTGTTTGTAAAATGTATATAAAAATAAAAATCTTATATAATACACACACACACATATATATGTATATATATATATATATATATATATATATATATATATATATATATATATATATATATATAGATCATTTACTTAATATAGTAGACTTCCCATTTCATTGATTTTCACATGATCAAGAACACATTGTTGAAAGTTTAAAATAACAAACACCCAGAACATTGTATTTTCCCTGTGGGAAGCTAACCACTTTGCCCTTTTCTCCACTGTAGTGTGATCTTAGAGTTTGTATATTTAGTTGGCGGGGGGTGTGGGGATGCGGACAAAGCCCCCCACCTTGGTGGGTTTAATTTGGTTACATTTCTATTTTAGTTGTTGGTGGCCCAGTGGTTAGTTTACTGGAAGGAAAATAGGATGTTCTGGATGTTCGTTATTTTAAATTTAAACAATGTGGTCTTGATCATATACATATTCTAATTGAGTGTATCTAGACTATTTGTCAGTGTCTGGTGACCCCTAAGTGAAAAAGTGTTTGCGTACACCTTACATATTGTATATTTTCATCTAACCTCTATTGTATCACAGTAAGTCCTGTAGATTTACCAATAAGATAAAAGTCCATGAATCTGTCCACCATTTTATATTCATATACTTATTGTTCTAGGATTTAGCTCATGAATTGCATTTTTGATGTCCAGTTCCATGGGATGTCTTTCCAATACTGAAAATGCTCAGGCTAAATTGTAGAAATTACAGCCCTGGTACAGAAAAGAATAAATGGGGGGGGGGGGTGTTAAACCAAGAAGCTAAACCTTTACTCTGTCCTGATGGGGCAGATTCCACCTTATTGGTCTTTGAATGCTCTCAGTATTGCAGTCCC
>NC_056735.1:1756545900-1756588400 GCF_019279795.1 Protopterus annectens | reverse complement strand
TTTGCCTGAGGAAGTCATTTTGTGGTGAATGTTTTAACTTGCAACAAAAAATATGGATTTGAATTTAACTTTTAAATGGTTAACAGTGGTTCTGTTTTACTTTACTATTTAGATATTTTGACACCACTGTATTTACCTTTGCTTCGGCCTCTTGTTGACTAAACAGATGTCGACCTAATGTACACTCAGTATAATGAGTAGCACCCATATATTTATATAGACGAGTATCTCATCAAATATTGAATGCTCATAAGTGCAAAGTAAGAAAGAACAATCATTTTAGACCAGACTAAAATGATTAAAAATAACAAAAAATAAAACTGATTTTTTGGGGGGATGCAAGCCCCCCCCCTGCAGTCCAAATCCTACTGCTAATTTTATATACCATCTCTGAGAATAAACAACCATGGGTGAGGGCAAATCCCCCATTGCACTGCAATTTCATATAAAAAGCTTTAGGCTAAAACATCATTGAAAGGAGCATTCATGTCTATGAACATTTGCTCTTTATAGCATTTGCTAATATAAGTATTTGTTGTATTGACTTGCAACCATATCTCTCTCTCTCTCTCTCTATATATATATATATATATATATATATATATATATATATATATATATATATATATATATATATAAATATATATATTTATTCTTCTGCATTGTCTGTAATAATCAGGATGGAAAAGGTCCATTAGAGCAGTGTGTGTTAACAGGTTCCCAAATAAAATAATTTAAAATGACTTTCAATGTAAAATATATCTAACTGAATAAAATTCAAGACCATGTCATGATGGAGAAAAAATCTCCTTAACACACCAGAATAGCAGTAATAAACCTATGAATAACAAAGCAAATGAGGAGTTAACCAATGGCAGAAAGCATCTAGAAGATGAGGAAGGTACATGCAAGTTATCTGTAAAATTCAGGAATTAATTTGTTTAGGAAGAGCTATATAGAGTCATGAAGAACAAGGTACAGGCTGAGCTGTTAACTGCTCAAAATAGAAGTAAGGAAAGTAAATAAGAAAACAAAAAGCTTATTAAGGAACTTGGCCAGTTTTCTGAATGCTTTATTTGTGGTTTTGACAGATGATATTTAAAGCAGAAAGAAGAATGTAATGCCAAATGACATGACAATTACAGAACATGTTTTGGTAATATTTTTCCAGCAAGTCCAAATTAAACCTCCATGTTTTCTGTTGAAAAGTTTTTTTATGACAATGGCCATGTTTTGTCATAAGGTTAATGACTATAACACAAAAGATAAAGAATTAACTATGTGCTCTATGAACATATTAGTAAATAGCTAGCATATCAAATGATTTTTGTGTTTCAGACCTTATTAAGAAAACCATGTCAGTTAACCTGAATGTCATCTGAAGTAGCATATTTGTGACTCTGTATGTCTCCCTCTGAGTTTTCAGCCTTGTCTTGAAATAGGAACTATATCCATCAAAATGGTTTAAAATATCCTTGAGTGATGGGACTGCAAGTCATATTTTTCTCAGATTATCATGGTTACTTTAAGAATATTTGATACACAGAGCAGTAAGAACACTACTCATTATTAAGTAAACTGACACTATTTTGTTGATATATTGTGCTGGTCTAGTAAACAAGTTAAGGTAATGAACCCAGACCATAGTATTTAAGGGATTCTTGTTTCCATTTTGCTACCAATGACAGTCCTGTTTGCATTTTGAAAATATGCAGACATTTCTAAATGTGCAACTGAGCTCAGGGTTTCTATAATTTTAAGGTTCTTACTTCTGAGATGTATCTGGGAACAAGGTACAGGGTTTAATTCACACCTTTGAAAGTGAAGTAAACTGTGCATAAATGGCCCACAAGGCTGACTAGCTTAGAATTTATCTATGAACCTGTGAACACTGATTTTATTCATATATTTCTCTTGCACTTGCAAAAATGGAGAGTTGGTTTACATGCTGGCAGTTTTACAGCATGTCGTTCTGAAATCAATGAACATAAAGTTTTTAAATGGTGCTTAAAAATGACAATAAACATGACACATATAGTGGATGCTTACACCTCACACATCCTTAATTTCTGAATAATTGAGTTTACTAGAATGCTGTTGTGTTCAGTGATGCTGAAATGTGGCAGTGAACTTTGACAGTGAGAAATAAATTAAAATGAACAGCAAAGTAACACAAGAGTCTGAGAAGATGATAAAGTTGTTCCAGTTGCAAGTTCAAAGCTTAAGTATTCTTAAGGTATGTCTAGCTCATTTTCACACCTGAACATCTTTCACCTTGCTCAATTACCATTTTAGCCCACTATGATACTTTCTAAGTACTTGCTTTATTTCACTTCAGAAAACAGAGTAGAAGTAAGAGCTTTCATGAGGAACAATCCATTCATTATAATGGTTTATTTAGACCTTTTTTAATCAACTCAGACATAGAGGATGTTCAGAATCTGTTTGTAAGTACATTTGCCTACTCGGTCATTAACTTATCTCCTAATGCATAAACTTGCAGTAATTCTGTTTTATAATTTTATGTGTAGTATTATGTGTATGTTGTTAACTCAATTATACTTTTTTCAGATCAGTTTTACTATTTAGGGAAGTTAGTGCTGTGCCATAAGTCTTTTTTTTTTTTTAAATTATAGAAAACATATTTAACAAAATGATGCCTAATTTAATCTTCTGATCTGGTACCTTTAGAAACCATATCTGTAGCATGCTTTTCTGAAGTAGGATGCTCACAATGGATAAGTTATTATCTTAGCAGGCAGAACCTACATTGTTATAACTTACAGGCTGGGTTTCCTTTGAGGGTGGCTGGGCGGCTGGCATACTCTCCTCTTGTGTAATAATGCAAAAACATGTAAGGTTTACAGTTGCCCTAATACTGCTGACAATGGAAAACACTGAAGTGTACTATAACGTTTATAGTTTCTATGCAGTAGATAAAACATGTCTTTCCTACAGTTCCGTGCTGATATTATTTGTTTAATTTGCAATAATGTTATTTTTCCTGCTTCAGTGAAAAGCAAATACTGCATTAGAGCAGAAAAAGAGCTTTGGCAGTTTTTTGAATACTTTATGTGTGGTTTCCCTTGAAAGTTTCTTCTCCGATATCTTATCTTACTCCTCCACTCTTCCTGTTCTCCATCCGTAAGCTCCTCCATTTGGCCATCTGTCTTAAACATATGATTCACATGTATAAAAATTTAGCAGCAGTTGTAGGTATCCTCTTGGTGCTGGTGGCTTACTGTTGTGTACTACAATGACTTATCTGTGGATTTTCTTTGTGATCCTACAACTTTCTTCAATAATGTTAGTGAAGCCCATATTTTTCTGCATTGGCGAAATTTCACAATTAATGGAGAGTTCATGTCAAACAGCTGTTAGTCAAACCTCTTGCCTTTTTTGATCAATGGTGAATTAGAAGACTGATGCCTCTTTCCCTAGCCCATGATAAATAAGTGGGCACAGAAATGATGTGCTACAGTAGGTTACCAAGTGTAACAGCTTTGTGCAGAGCAGTGACTAATGTGCCACAGAGACACAGAAAATAATAATAACAATTCTTTCTAGTCAACCATGTTTTGGTGAGTAAACACACTTAACTGAATTCCCAGTGGGGAGATTACTGCATTCAGATAAGAAAACTGAAAGAAAATATTAAGTAAGCTGCAGGGATACAAATGAATAGAAAACACAAAGCCTAGATGCTGGATATGCAATTTATTTTCATTAGTGAGAGGGCAGGACAATAACTCATGAGTGGTGGAACCACAAGTGAATTAGAAAAGTCCTCCTATCATAAATGATGATTAATACCTGACTTTCCTAGAGGTTATTATACAACTACAGTATTTTGAGTAATATATTTAGACTGTAGACCTTTCAGATTAGTTATTTAATTTATGTTGTGTCTTTCTGATTTCAGTATTCTATCCTGCGTTTACCTGCATGCTGCAAATATTCTTGCAGTATTACTTGGTCTTGAAATAGATGCTGTTCTCCTAGAAAAATATGTATTGTTTTTAAGTTAGTGCTTTCAATGCTTTGCAATTGCTTTAATATATAAATAGCATCTTAAATCCTTTAGAGTACCTATATTTCTGCGATAAATCCTTCATCTGAATGAGTTAAATGCTATCTATAAATAGTGGCTATGTTTCTAATGTAAGTCCTTCATATGAGGGACTTAATTGCCATCATTAGATAAAGTATTTTCAGCAACAGTAATTAATATAATTATACAGCTAGGTGACAATTAATGGTTTAGACTGGTAACAAAATTATTTTGAAACCAAGAAGTTCACTAAGCAAAGCATTCTTCATACTGGTCCACTTTTTTTTTATAAAATGCAGCATTTATGTTCTTCATAAGACAGGGACAGGAACCAAATAGAAAGAAAACAGTAACATTTTCTTTGCTGTACCAATTGAAAAATTATATTCACATATTTGGTGAAGGCTGCCACACTAAATAAATAACAACATTAACAAACTGTTAGTACAGCAGCTATGAATTTATGGGTCTATATTAAAAGACCGAAGAGGTGTTTCACCGGACACCTTTTGGTTGACACATAAAGAATGAACGCATTAAAGTGCGAATGCTCAAAACAGTGATTTTTTTCCCTGAGAAAGAAAATGCTTGGCCATCTCCATGTGTTTGCCCCTTTCCTCACTGTAATGCGATCTCAGAGTTGGTATATTTAGTTAGGGGTGTGGGGGGGGAGCCCCCCACGTTGTTATGTTTGAAAATGTGTGTGTTTGTGCTAGCGATTTCTTTCCCAGAAATCACTATTTTGAGCTTTCATGCTTTAGTGCGTTTGGTCTTTATCCATTGACCAAGAGGTGTTCGATCCTCTTCGGTCTTTTAATATAGACCCGAATTTATATCTAACTTATTTTTCTTGCATATCACTTCCAAATCTCATAAATACAACAAATAATAAAACCCCTTTAGCCTCCTCAAGAGGATATCTGTATTGTTGTCACATAGTTCCTTACTGAAATACGATAAATATAATAGCACACTGTATCAGATTCACAAAAACAGAAATTCACTAAACCTAAAAATCAGTGCTCACATCTCATTACATTTTTGTGGCAGGAGGGGGGTATTTGGAAAAGGTGGAGTGAGTTAAATGTTTACATTTATATTTCACTGTTTCAGTATTAAGAAATCTTTAACTTTCCTAGTAGTCTTATCCAAGCACAAATCATCCTTGTGATTTCAACAGTAACCAGTAAATAAATGGTCTGATAAGGTAGTCTGTTTCTAATGCTTGATTTTATAGTTTTTGACAAAGTAAGAGACTTACACATTTTCTTGACGTTTGCAGATGGAAGAAAAGAAACAGGATTATCTTAAACAATGAACACAATTAGAGCAGTTGTCTTTTCACTATATGCGTAAACAATAATAATAATAATAAAATTATGATTATAATCATAATCAAAATAATAATTCCTATTTGTTAACCATGTAGGCTCACTAGACACACAATCCCTTTTCAGGGGTGATAGGAAGCAATATTTGGTTAAGTGACTTGCCCAGGGTCACATAATAAGCAAATAAGGGGTGAGAAAATCAAACTCTGTACCACAGGAATGAAAACTCAAAACCTTAACCTCTGCACCAACTCCAGACAGATGTATTCCATGCATTTTGAACTTGCATCTGTTGTACACCTCAAAGAAAATGAGAGCTTTCAGCAACTGCTATGTCTAGTATTGGTAGGTTTTACATAAGTATTTGCTAAATAACTTTAGGGAAATACTTAAATATAGAAAGTGTTTTAGTTAGAATCTTTTGAAGTTGTCTGGCTAGTTCAATGCCTTCATAAGGCTACACTCTTCTTCATTTGTTAGGTACACCGGATCATTCCTAAGCTCACAAAATTCTTTAGCTATAGTATTTTATATTTCTACTGAATCCATGTTTTGCAAATCTTCTGAGATATGGTGCTTGCATGTGGGCTGACCTATCATTGGTCTAAGCTTGTGTAACACACTGGGCTGGCCTATCATTGATCTAGATTTGTACAACAGACTAGAATGTACTAGTATCTTTGAGCCTAGATAGACTCCATGCTGATTTCAAAAAAGATGATTCAGCCCTGGTCTATTGCATAATATTATTATTATCAGCTTCATAAAAGGTATTTTACAAATGAATAAATTAACAAATTAAAACAGAGCAGTAAAGACACATGAACTAGTTTATATTGAAAACAGAAAGAAATTGAAAGAGAAACCTAAGGCAGGAGACTATCTTATTGGAGGGGGTACAATAAACAAAAATTAAAGAAGATAAGATTTCAGAAATTTACTGAAAGAGGTCTAGTTATTGTTGACTTTGGTTTGAGTGAGTAATTGATGATGGTATTGTGTGCTTTATTTAGTCTTTTGCCACCTAACACTAGACATTTTTCTCCAATTCTGCTCCCCTTTCTAGATAGGAGTTAGGTGTGTGGAATCTTCAATGTACAGAAGATATAGCTTGTTTGGCTATCTTTGAACTCTGAGCTTTGTTAATTAGGCTATATCGTGTTGTAACAGCACTGTATGTAATTACTGTCTGTTCAGTGATACTGTAATAATCATCATGGCAAGTATCCTCTCATCTTATAGAATAAATACTTGATATTTCAGGTGAAAAAGAGAATGCCATGCTTTCACTTGAAGAATCTAGAATCTTCTCTTGTTAGAAAATGCATTATATTGTGTGCACCTTTTGGTCTGAATTTTTGCAGGTGGCTTGTACAGCTACTCTGAGCCTAACATAATGTCTTTACTTACACAGTAACTCAATAGAGCAAATGATTAATTTTCTTCTAGTTGTTATTACTAGAACTTTCAGGCAGCAGTAACTGGCAGTATAACTGTTTCATTCTCACTGTCAGCAGTGTCTATTGACCGACATTCAGAATACTGAGTGAACAAATAATCTTGCAATAAAATGACTAAATCATCAAAAATATAAAGTTTTGAGTGCCAATAAAAACATCTATTTTCTCTAATATGACATAATTCTCAAAAGAATATGAACTTGATTTACAAAGATTACAGAAACGTCTATAAGAGGAATAGTCATTCTACTGCAGACAGTATAACAGGCCAAAGACATAATAAAACAAAGTTTAGAAAATAAAGTAGTTTAGGAGAACATAATCATCTTGTCACATTCTACATTTTGGGTACATTAGGAATACTATAGCTCTTGGAATAACCAAGTCATTGTCATTTTTCAACAATTTGTCACCCAGAAATGAATTGTTGCATGTTTATGGTTGCGTCCTCATTGATGCTTTTTCTTATACATTCAAACTCTGAAATCATTGACTGTAACAATCTGATGCTGTAAGATGACCAGTATGCTACCATGAGTCCTGCAGGTCATTTACTCTTTGTGGCAGACATTTTCATACTCTTCCATTACTGCACCCATTACATGAATATTATGATGGTGTCAGGATCCTTTCTAAGCATTTTGGTTGATGAGTTCTACCAAAGTTGCAACTATTCCTCATTGTGAGACTCTTTTTGTCTATCTGGTACCTACAAAATACAAAAGAGATGAATAAAATCTTTCACGAAGTACTGTATTATGTAACGATAGAGTACAACAATGTAGCGATACACTGTAATATAATTCATATTAGTTGGCTCACCAATGCTCACCTAATAAGAGTATTTTTCCTGGGACAACTATGCAGAGATACTTTGTAATATAGTTCATATTAGTTGGCTCACTAATGCCCACCTAAAATTAGTAAACTTTTTCTTGACTACCATACCCTATTATTTTTTTTCTACATTTATTGCTTGTTACTGGTCTATGTGACAAGGTAAGGTTCACAAGGTGTTTTCTTTTGCCACCCAACCTCCAGGTATATGCCTATAAATGAAATGACTGTGCAGGTGCTGGCTTTAATGACATAGGCCGGGCAGGTTTCACATATTGTCCCACATGTCATGCAGTGCAGTCACTACCTTTACAACAGTTTTGGTAGTAGCTGACTTACCTGTATATGTACTGATTAATGCTGAGTATTGCAGGTAAGGGACCTAAATCATGGCAGTGCCACACACTAAAATGACTGTGCTGTGTGTGCTCTACATACACGTAAAATAAAGAAAAGCGACCAGCATAGCTGAACTAAGAATAATTTATTAAACCCAGTAAGTGCTTTCGAGTATAAGCAGTTATACAGACTGAATAAACATAAAACACAACTCCATAATTAAAACCAACAAATACAACAGATGATACCGCTAAAACAATTAGATGCTATGCCAACAAGTTAATGCCTAATCTTACATGCTTTCAAATAAGGTCTAAGTGATACCTTTTCATTCAGGCTGAATTCTCTGTCAGCCTCCAAAGTGATAATCCATTTCAACTCATTATTTTCAGTTTTGTTAATCATAAATCCACCTCTAATATTCTTATTTGTTAACTGAAGTACCTTAAATAAAAAACTATTATCAGAGTTAGATTTAATATGCTTATTCAATGCATTTTTACTAACATGTCTTCTTATTTCACCACGTGTTCCAAAACTCTTTCATTCAAACTCTGGTTGGTCATCCCCACATAAAAGCAAGGACATTTTTTGCAGGTTGCCAAGTATACTAAATTCAGAAAGAGAAATATGTGGTATCCCTCAAAGTCTCAGAAAAAAACAGTATGCAACCTAAACTGGGTCCAAAAACAAACCTAAAAGAAACTTTGCAGTGTGAAAGGTGTGATGTTCACTTCCTAAATTATGTTATGAACTTAATAAAAATTGAACTGTAAAACATAATTGTAAAATATGTGCTACAAAATAACCAAATAGAAATTAGTAGGTAGTCCACAGTTGAGTTAAAAATGGAATATCCTTTACTGAAACATACAAACAAGCGATCCTAGTTGAGATTAATGAAAAACATCGAAAGCATTCCTTATTTATATATAATCAAGTTGTTTCACTTAGCATTTCTTCTATCCATTGGTTATAGCTGCTGGTAAACCTTGAGTGACACTAACTATTATGAGTCTTTAACTTTAGAAGAGATTAAAGCATCATACTACAATGAGTACACAGTCTTGACTGCACTTTATGATGACGGTTTGTTAACACATAACCTGTTTGACTATCTACCTACACCTTCCCCCCACTTGCCTAAATTCTTTGGAATTCCTAACCCACATATAAATAGAGAAAACCCTCCTTACAGGCCAGTGGTTGCAAGTGATGGGCACCTGATCGCAGCTACTGTCATCTACCTGGATTTTTTGTTACAGCCTCTGGCTGAGAAGAACATCTCACACGTAATGATTTTTTTAAGGAAAACAAAAAATGTTACAGTTGATGCTGATGGTATTTTATTAAAAATAGATGTTGAATCATTATATACTGTAATTCCACATAATTATTGTATTGAAACAGTGATTGGTTCTTACAGGAAAAACAATGGCACACCAACGCAACATGAAAGAACAGTTAAACTTTTAGATATGGTGCTTAGCTACAATTTCTTTATGTGTAATGGAAATTACTATTAACAAAAGACTGGTATAGCCATGAGGGCAGCTATGGTCTCTAGCCTAGCCAACATAGCCCCTAGACAAGTGGGAGGAGGATTATGTTTATAACAACAGAGAATACATGCAACACATCACTGTGTACCTGGACTTTATTGATGATATTTTTATTGTGTGGAAAAAAGACAGTGCTAAATTAGAAGAGTTTATCAGCTACCTGAATGAAACCATCAGCTTCCTGCATTTCACCTCTTTCCCCAGCCTCACCTCGGCAGTCTTCTTAGATATGCAGATTACTAAAGACTTGGGCCAAGGCAAAACTGACACAGATCTTTACAGAAAACCTACCAGAATAAACCTCCTGCTACATAATAAGAGTCTCCATCCCACCAGGATGAAATATAATGTTAAGTCCAAGGGCTATAGGCTGGCTAGGATCACCACAGAAATGGAACCCTTCCTTATGAACCTAAATGAACTTAAAATGACTTTTTGGTGAAGAGATACAAAAGAAATATGTTAAAAAACATTTTGGAACCTATATGTAGATCACTGTGTGTATACAGCTTTAAGAAGCTTTCTAGGGGCTTGCGCAAGTGTATAAATACTGAGCATGTGTGAGCCAGACTGCATTTTGTAGCTAGCTCTTTATATGTAAGCATGTATGAATGTATGTATGTATGTATGTATAGTCTGTCATTTAATGAGTTTGTTTATACTTTGTAATGCTGCTATCCGTCCTGATGTGCTTCTATGTAAAAAAGCATATACATGAACCAACTCGCCTGTTCATCATCTATACTAAAGAGGGATGAGTGACATGGTGTCAGAAATGGCATGTCTAAAAGGACTTGGTGGCAGAATGTGATCCAGAAATCCAGAATCAAGTGCCTCTTGGTCACTCAGTTAACAGTGGCAGAAAATTCATGTATAACTCACAAAACAGGTCAGAAACAAATTTCAGGTATTATAACTTGCTCAAACTATTTCTTATTGAGAAAATATGAAACAAGGCATTCAGAATGCTCTAAATTAATTTCTAAGTAACAGAAATATTTGAAATTATGATATATTAACAGAAATATTCAAAATTACTATGGGAAATGTTTGAAATAAGGGTTTGAATTGCATAAAATGAATAAAATAAGGGAAATGACTACATTTTTTGCTAAGCACTACTTTCTCACATTAACCAAAGTTATTCAAGTTGTCTGAAGTGTGAAGTGTTTCCATATTTGTGCACTATTACAGTACAGTTATTTTGCAAAATACAGCCATTACAAAGCATATTTCACAAAGTACAGTGTTTCGAAAAGTTTATTGTGCATTTGAATGTTATTACAAGTGCTGGCTGTGTGCTTGCTCATATATAATTACAAGGGCCATAATTTTCAGTGTGTTTGGGTCTAATTTGTTTGCATGTCAGATGGATTTTGAAAACCAACTCCACTTGTATTTGACGATACTATTGCAGAGAACTGGATAGTGAGCAAGAGTACAATATGTTCATACAGGCTGCATTTTCTGATAAAGATGACAGTACAAAGGCATTTATTTTGCTTAATTTATCTGGTTCAGAGGCCAAAGAAAGGGAGCTTTCATTTGTACATGCACCTGCTGTCTTTGCAGGAGGGGGGGGGGGCATCATATAGTTGTACCGGCTAAGTCAAGGGAGAACCCTGAGTGCTTAAAATGTAAATTTAAAGAAATGTGTAACCTCCAAATGAATGTTATAATGGAAAGGCACTTATTTTATACAAAGGATTAAAAGCCTGGTGAAACTTTTGCAGCATATATAACTGGTTTGAGAAACAAATTTTAAACATGCAGATTTGGTGATTTAAGGGATGAGTTGATAAAAGACAAACTTGTGTGTGGTATTAAAGATGATGCTGTGAGCAAGATTTTGCTTTGTGATAGTGATTTAACTTTGAATAAGGCCATTGAGATTTGTCGGATATATGAGCTCACATAAAAGCACACAAATATGCTTACAAATGAGAGAGACATACTTCCATTAACTTCTAAAGCCCATGTTGATAGTATGCAGCATGTGGTTAAAAGAAACAGGCCCAAGCAAATAACTGCAACTGTAAACCCAGCAACACACATACCCTGTAGCTTTCTACAAAGTTCCAAGGTGTGCTCTGGAAACCGAACAGTCTCAGTGAAGCATAAGAGTGAGTTAGCAAACTCAAAGCATGTGCCCCTACCCAGTTTTGTAGCCAGCTGTCGTAATTGTGGAGGAAGTCATGAGCCTAAAATGGGAAAATGTTTAGCTTTTGGTCAGCAATGTCACAGATGGAATAAGTGGAATCATTTCAAAAGGTTTTGTAAATCAAAAGGCACACATTCTTTTATTAAAAGGAAACATTCAAAGAAACAAATTGATCAGTTAGAAAGCTGTGACATAGGGTCACATACTTTTTATGTTGAGGGTGTGTCAGTGCTTCATGAAACAGTCAATGCAGTAGATTTATGGGCAAAGAATGAAATATTTTGTACTGTTCAGATAAAAGGAAAACCCATAGAGCTCAAAGTTAACACAAGTTCAAAAAACAATGTTATGTCTGCAGAAACATTTGCTATTGTATGTGCTGGTCAGAATCTTGATTTGGCAAAGTGTGCAAAGCTTGTTGCTTATAGTAGTGAAGAGATTCAGATGGAAGGATCAGTACTACTTTCATATTGTTCTGCTGGGAGAAGCTATGACTTAGTTTATGTGATCAAGAGGCACGTCCAGTCATTATTAGGGCTCAGAGACAGTTTGAAAATGGGACTACTTTCAATTAATAAGGAAGTCCATCATGTTAGCTTGAAAGACCACTACTCTTATTTCATCCCGAACATTTTCCACCTATGCTGATCTTTTCAAAGACAAACTAGGCAAGCTTCCAGTTGTGTACTGCATGAAGTTAGACCCAGATGTCAGCCCAGTTGTCAGATCAACCCAGAAAGTTCCAGTAGCTATGCAGACAGAGTCAAAGCCAAGCTAGATAAAATGGTGCAACAAGGTGTAATTTGTCCAGTTTGTTCTTCAACCCCAACTGACTGGGGATCTTCCATGGTGATAGCTCATAAGAAAAGCTCAGATAATATCAGAATATGTATTGATCCATGAGATTTGAACAAGGCACTGAAAAGACCTCATCATCCAATGTGTACAGTTGAAGAAGTTGCATCAATGATGCAAAATGTCACTGTTCTTTTCTGTCTTAGATGCAAAGAGTTCATTTTGGCAAATTTTGCTTGACAAGAAATCCTCATTGCTAATTATTTTCAGTCCTCCATTTGGCAGGTACAGATTTTTGAGAATGCCATTACGGATAAATTCTGCAAGTGAAGTCTTTCAAAGTGCAATGGAGCAAATTTTATTCTGGGTATTTTTGTACTATTATCGTAGATGATATTCTAATAGGACATAATGGTGAAGTTGAGCATGATAGAAACCTTGACAAAGTTCTGGAAAGAGCTCATCAAGTGAATCTTACGCTAAATCCTAAGAAGTGCAAGTTCAGGTTATGAGAAGTCACTTATGTTGGTTATTTGTTTACCAGTTCAGGCTTGCAACCAGACCTTTTCAAGCAAACAGCTATTCTTGAGATGCTAGCTCTAGACAATGTTCTAGCCCATCAAAGCTTTCTTGGCATGGTTTGCTATCTAGGCAAGTTCATTCCAGATTTAAGCCAACTAGCAGCACCACTTAGAGAGCTGACATGTAAGGATGTTCCCTGGTAATGGTTGGAACAACACCAAAGAGCATTTGATGTCCTGAAACAGAGAATTGCCATTCCACCAACTCTCAGATACTATGATGTTCACAAACCAGTTACTCTTTCCTGTGATGCTTTGAAATTTGGTCTTGGTGCAGTCATTCTTCAAGAGGGTAGACCAGTAGCCTATGCATCCAGAACTCAAACCCAAACTGTAATGCAGTATGCTCTGATAGAGAAAAAACTCTTGGCAATTGTGTTTTCATGTTTGAAGTTCCATGATTATATTCATGGTAGACCTATACAGATCAAAACAGACCACCGACCTCTAGGTATTATATTGAGAAAGCCTATGGATTCAGCTCCAGCCAGTTTGCAATGTATGATGTTGAGATTGCAGTAGTACAATTTCAATCTTGTCTACAGAAAAGGCAAACATCTTTATCTTGGTGATACATTATCCAGATCACCCAGAAATACCACTGAAGAGCATGAGAATGAGAAACTTGATTTTGAAGTCATGGAAGTGTGTAATTTTTCTTCCACGTGTCTCAGTGAGTTTAGAGATCATACAGCCTCAGATCCTGTTTACAGAAGTTCAATCACTTTATCAATTGAGGATGGCCATCAAAGCAATCTAGTTTACCTCAAGAAGTGAAACCTTATTTTCCTTACAGAGATGAGATTTTGTCTGACAGTGGTATTGCTATGAAAGGCCCAAAAGTAATTGTTCGAAAGTCTTTGCAACAGGAGTATATTGCTATCTTGCATTGTGGCCATACAGGAACCGATTCTACTAAAAGGAGGGTGAGAGGGCTAGTGTTTTGGTCTTCTATGTCACAAGACATTGAGAGAGTACTTTCATCTTGTTCTGTATATAATAGTAAAAAGCCACATCAGCAGAAGGAACCACTTCATCTAAACCAGATTCCTGAACTACCTTGGGCAACAGTAGCCACTGACATTTTCAAGTGGAATGGTCAACATTTGATATTGATCTCCTTCCTAATCTAGCGTCCAGTACTGTCATTACTAAGATGAAGCATTATTTCACAGTCCATAGTAATCTGCACAGTTATTTCTGATAATAATACACAGTTTACTAGGCATCAATTCAAAAAATTTGCTGAACAGCGGGACTTTACTCATGTTACAAGTAGTCCTGAGTACCCGCAGTCAAATGGTTTGGCAGAATGTGCAGTTCAAAGGGCAAAACAGTTACTAGAGAAGTCAAAACAAGATAATAATGATGATTTCCTGAATCTCTTGAATCTCAGAAATATTACTTGTGATAAACATCTTTGTTCACCTGCCTAGAGACTTCTCTCAAGACAAATAAGAACTACCTCAATCAGCAGTAGTTTGTTAGTTCCAAGTGCTAAGAGTAACAGATTTGTGAAAGCCCATCTGTTAACACCTATCCCAAAAGTCTTATTACTATAAGTCCAGCAAACTGCTCAATCCATTACATGAAGGAAAGACAGTGAGAATGCAAACGTGCAAAATTTATGATCAGATTGGAGTCAGGAAAGGTATTTTCCCAAAGCCGAGATCATACATTGTGGAATCACAAGGAGTAGAGTTTAGGATGAATCAAAAACATTTGATGCTGGAGTCTGAACCTGTACCACAACAACTAGCCTGTGAGAAAGACTCTTTATCTTAGAGAGAGTTGTACAGGGTTCCAGTTCATGGGGATGTTCCAGTAAGTATCCCTGTTCTTGAGATGAATCCTGAAGTTCCTGATACGAATTGTTCACCGAAGACTGTCCCTGTTGCTAAATCCAGTTCTGAATACTGTTACCAGACCAGGTTGTATTTCCAGATCATGTTACAGACACTGAAACTTGGACATGAACATTGTGTTTGTTTCTGATGTCTATATTATTGCATGTCTTATTCCAATGTCATTTCATTAAAGACAATCAATTTAAGAGGAAGAATGTAGATCAGTGTGCATATACAGCTTTAAGAAGCTTTCTAGGGACTTGCACAAGTGTATATAAATACTGAGCACATGCAAGCCTGACTGCCATTTTGTAGCTATATGTTGAGATATAAGCATGTATGCCTGTATAGTCTGTCAGTTAATCAGTTTGCTTCTATTTTGTAATGCTGCTATCCATCCTGATGGGTTTCTATGTAATAAAGAATATAAATGAACTACCCTGCCTGTTCATCATCTATACCAGTCTAGTGATTATCTATACTAAACTAGTATAGATGACTATACTAGATCTGTGATTACCCTAGCACTACCTATGTATTACAGATCTGTGATTACCATAGAAGTACCTATGTATTGCAGATCTGTGATTACCATAGAAGTACCTATGTATTACAGATCTGTGATTACCATAGAAGTACCTATGTATTACAGATCTGTGATTACCATAGCGCTATCTATGTATTACAGATCTGTGATTACCATAGAAGTACCTATGTATTACAGATCTGTGATTACCATAGCACCACCTATGTATTACATATCTGTGATTACCATAGAAGTACGTATGTATTACAGATCTGTGATTGTCACAGAGCTACCTATGTATTACAGATCTGTGATTACCGTAGTGGTACCTATGTATTACAGATCTGTGATTACCATATAAGTACCTATGTATTACAGATCTGTGATTACCATAGAAGTACCTATGTATTACAGATCTGTGATTACCATAGAAGTATCTATGTATTACAAATCTGTGATTACCATAGTGCTACCTATGTATTATAGATCTGTGATTACCTCAGAGCTACCTATGTATTACAGATCTGTGATTACCATAGCGGTACCTATGTATTACAGATATGTGATTACCATAAAAGTACCTATGTATTACAGATCTCTGATTACCATATTGTGAACTGTATATTACAGATCAGTGATTACCACAGAAGTACCTTCAAACTGCAGATGTAGACTGGAGGCATCTAGAGAAGAGATATGCAGGAGCTTCTTGCTGAATAACCCCTACCTTACATAATGTGCTTTAGACAATATGAAAACAAAATAGCTGCTAATAACCTTGTACACCCCCAAAATATATCTGTGGAGTCAAAATCTGCCCATCTTCCACATGCATACCATTACTATGCATAAGGGTTCACTCTACATTTTCAGACAGGGAAACCAGGAGCTCATTCACTTCTGTAAGCTTTGTTTTTGTCGGTGTCCCACCTCTTCTGGTATATCTGTTCTTGGCAACATCTCATGCTTTGATTTAGACATGCAATATCATATCCTTTATCCTTCAAAAGGTCTGATGTAGATACCTATTGTGGTGCAGGACAGAACTGCTGTCCTGTATCACACCCTGCCATGGCTGCTCCATAAATGGTTTGCCCAGATTATTTATGGCAAGAATGCGTGTGTGTGTGTGTGTGTGTGTGTGTGTGTGTGTGTGTGTGTGTGTGCCCACTGCAGCCTCAGTCTCATTTTGTTTAGCCATTACGTCTGTTGTGGGCTCTTGGTAAGATTTGTATAACTATAGGTAACATTTACTGGACACTGTATGTTAATGGCTATATGTAGCTGATCCAAATGGATGTACGCTCCCACCAGTCCCATAACATTTTCACTTAGATGCCCACTATTGTGCTATGACACTTCTCCCCATCCTTGTATATACAACAGCTATGGCATTGTTATCATGATACCCTTTCCTACATCAACATATTTAATTGATGATTCAAATTCAGGTTTATTTAAGTACCTGAGCCCAAGCACTGTACATAAGGTTAACATCAATAAATAAACATATTTATAAATAACAATATCAAAGAAACATATTTTCAGAGACTTTTGAAGCCTGCCACTGTAGATATCTACTGAATCCATGCTGGAAGATGAGTCCATATTACAGGACCTTGGAAACTAAAAGAGGGGAAGCCAAAAGAGTTCATCTTATAAAATGGAATGAAATGGAGAGAAGATTTTTTTGAACTTGGATGAAAATGAAAGTATGAACCACAACAGAGAAGTCACTGGGTGGAATAAGATTCTTGATCAAAGAGATATTCTGAAGATGGAAACAAGCTGTTTTGACAACTGCTGAAATATGGTCCTTAACCATCAGCTGGTCATCAAGGGTTACACCAAGATCACACATCTTAGACACAAATTCCAGTTTATTGCCATGATACTGAATGTCAGGCATCAAAACTGGAAGGGAAGAGTTCCTCAAGGGGACATGAATACACATTGCTACCATTTTAGAAGTACTGAGTTTGACACTGTTAATGATAATCCAGTCATGGATAAGCTAAAAGTCATAAGAGAAGGAATTAAGGCATTACACTGAGTCCTGATCAAATGAGAGTAAAGCTGTGTGTCATCAACATAGCCATAATAGTACATATCTATGAAACATGAAACATTTACAAGTGGTGATAGGTAGGTGCTGAATAATAGTGGGCCAAGAATAGTGCCCTGTGAAACTCACATTCCTGAGGGTAGGGGGAAAATGAGCTCACAGCAGACACAGCTCTCTGAGGGCAATCTGTCCGGTAAGTGGCAAACCAGTTCAGGATGGCACCAGAAAGGCCACAGTAATGTGATAACCTTTTCTAAAAGAATAGGGTAGTCCATTAATGCAAATTCTGATGAGAGATCCAAAAGGACCATAAATGAACAGTTATGCTAGTCTCGCTCAACTAGGAGATAGGATTATAGGTAAGTACTAGGCTAGCTGTCCATGTAGGTCATTTTAAGCATAGCCTACTTCCCCTTTTTATGCTCAAATTAACCTATTACATTTGGTTAGAGACTGGCCTTATACATTTTATGGTTAATAATTATACATTACCCATAATGAGGATAACTTTGAACATACTATAGGTAATTTGAGGGGACCCATGCATGGGAGAAAGCATTTAAGAGTTGCCTCTTTGCATTAGTAGCACAGTTGGCAGTCCTGGAGTAAATTTTCTGGTTCTTATCCTTCGATCCAAGTTGCACTTCAGTATAGACAGGGATAAACTTTGTTTTATGTAGATGGGGAGTCTGTTCCAGAGCAGCAGTATCCTCTCCAATATACACCTGTCCCTCCCAAACCATTCTGCTGATGGTGCAGAAGAGGTTTATATCCCTAGATTGAGTATTTCTGATGCCACCTGACTTGCTGATGTGCAGTAAATCCATCAGTACTGGGTCAGAGGACTCTTTGAATGCCAACCACATGTCAACTCCTAGCTATCTGTAGACAGGCCTTTGAGTCATTTCATGTGGGACATGTTGTTTAGGCCTTCTTTCATTTTAGTAAGGTATCTCTGCGGGTGTTCCAGTTGTTGCATGTGTCTGGATAGATGCATGCCAAAGGTTGCATGTCATTATATTTAATGACTGGCCTGATGAGGGCTGAGTAAGGGGGTACAATGACATCTCTGAGGTGTTCTACAGTCTATATGCATACGACCTGAAATTGGGTAAACTGATTACATGTGTTACAGATACGGTATGTCTGCAAAATAACTTGACTAAATTGACCATTTGGGCACAAGAGAATAATATGCTGATAAATACATCAAAAACTAAGCATATGAGATTTGCTAGGTTCATAGGTTCATACTAGGCTATCTGCCCTAGGGCATTTATAAGCCTAGCCATAGTGTGTTTGGCTTTCACCACCCATTTTAAATTAATTTTGCTATGCCCTTTTTCGAGGTTAGTATACTGTGCCTCTGTCTAACAGTGACACAGAAGTGATACCCAGGGTAAACCTATGATCTCCCATCCACTCATCAAGATTCCTCTTGAAGAGAGTCAATGAGGGACTCTGCCTAACCTGGACTGGTATTTTATTCCAGAGTGAAGGGAACCTCTAGGTTATGAATCTGTCCCTCCAGCATGTCCTATTTATTTCAGTGCTGAGGTTCAAGTCTCTCGAGGGCGCAGCTCGATGGGATTTGGATTTTCTGAGGTGCAGCATGTCCATTAATTCTGGGTTGGACATGGCTTTATACGTCAGACACAGATCGCCTCTGAGCAGGCGGTATGCCACTGAGTAGAGCTGGAGTTTCTTTAACCGGGCAGCATATGGCATCTGTTTGAGCCCTACAATCCTCTTGGTGAGATACTTTTGGGGTCTTTCCAGTTGCTGCAGGTGTCTGGTAAGGTACATCCCAAAAGGGGTATTGTACTCAATTATGGGCCTGATGAGGGATGAGTAAAGAGACACGATGACCTCCCCTGATCTAGATGTGAATCCCTTCATGATTAGGTGGGCTATATAAAATGTTTTTCTAACCACTTTGGCCACGTGGTTGTCAAATGAGAGATTGCTATCAACTTGGGTCCCCAGGTCCCTAATAACTTCTTCTGTACTTAATGGATTACAACCTATGTGGTAATTTGTGGGCACTTTGTTTTTGCCAAAGTGGATGACTATACACTTTTTGGCATTTAGCTTGAGGCCATGGCTCTAGCACCAGTTGTCTGTTTCTATGAGGCCCTTTTGGAGGATGCTTGTGTCGGCTGGAGAGTCGATTATGGCACCCAGTTTGCAGTCACCTGCAAACTTAGTCAGCCACAGTCCTTCCATATTGGCCTGTACCTCCGAGAAATATATACCGAACAAGAGAGGTCCCAGGACTGAGCCTTGTGGGACGCCACTTGTAACTGGTTTGGAGTCTGACATGGCTCCAGCAATTCTAACCATGTGGGTTCTGTCCTTGAGCCAGTTTGTAACCCATCTAGTGACATAGGGGTTTATATTTAAGCTGGTGAGGTTTTCTATAATGCCTGAGTGGGGTATTGTATCGAAGGCTTTTGCGAGGTCCAGATAGGCTGTGTGGACCACCTTCCCCTCGTCAATGGCCTTGGTGACTATTTCAAAGAAATCAACCAGGTTTAAGAGGCAGGATCTGCCCTTAACAAAGCCGAACTGGGTAGGATCCAGTGTCTGTAGGTCCCCAATACCTTTATTTATGAGGTCCATGATGATCCTTTCCATAGCTTTGCAGACCAAGATAGTCAGGCTTATGGGGCGATAGTTTCCAGGATCTATTGAGGCACCACTTTTGTGGAGAGGGACCACTGTTGCTGTATGCCACTCTTTGGGTACATATCCTGTAGTAAGGCTGAGATTGAACAGTAGTTTTATATTTGGGTTTAGCTCTTCTTGGAGTTCATGTAGGATGCAGCCCGGGACACCGTCTGGTCCCATTGATGCTGTGTTTGGCAGCTCTTACCTGAGCATCTGAGATGTCAGGGGGGCAGCACTCTGCTGGGATAAATATTTGCCCTTTTGGTGGGGGGGGGGGAGAAGTTTGCGTTGAACCTGTCAGCTAGGATGTTGGCAATGTCTGTGGGTTCGGTGTATTGTTTGTCATTTTGGACTAATTCTGAGCATATCTGGGAATTCCTACCCAGGTTCCTAACATAACTAAAGAAAGCCTTGTGATTATCCTTAGTGTCCTGTGCAATTTTTCTCTCGAAGCTGGCCTTAGACGATTTTATGAGTGCCCATAGTTTTTTTGTTAATACTGATGAGAGATGCCTTCCCTTTCTGGGATTTTGCTCTATCATGTAGTAGCTTCCTCCTTCTATTGTATAGTTTGTTTATGGCTGAGGTCCGCCAGACAGGACGCCTGCCTTTGGAGGATTGGGTCTTGGTTTTATTTGGGATTGCATGATCCATGCATTCCTGAAGGTGTTTATAGAATGCGTTTATAAAGTATTCTGCAGTCTGGGCCATATTTTTCACAGGCCTGGGGGCTTTGAAGGATTCCACCTCGGTTTTGAGGAGTGTGAAATTTGCTTTAGAGAAGTTTTTCACTGTGGTTTTCAGGGCAGGGGATGGAGTCGGGATGTGAATATCCAGTGAGATTAGTTTATGATCTGATCTTACCAGTGAGGGATACACTTCTGGTCTGGAGCATAGAGTCCCCATGTTGGTGATGATCAGGTCCAGTATGTTTTCCCCTGTTGTGGGAGTGGTAACAAGTTGTTCCATAGCATTTGAGTTTATAAATTCTAGGAACCTTTGGGCTAGGGTGTTGGAGCTAGAGTAATGTTCCCAGTCTATGTTTGGGTAGTTGAAGTTGCCCAATATAATGGTGTTTGGAGAGACCTTCATATTTTCCAGTGTTCTCAGGAAGGCCGAGTGGGGTTCCTGGGTTTGGGAGGGTGGTCTGTAGCAGGCTATAAACTGGAAGGCAGTTTTACCCACTGTTAGTTGCACATGGATAGTCTCTGATGCTTCGTGCTGTGCCACCAACCTGGAGGTGTGGGTATCTTTGACGAATATTGATACTCCCCCTCCTTTTGTAGTACGGTCCAAGTTTTGGGGCTGAAAAGCATGGTATGAGGTATAACCTGGTAGTGCTGGGGTGCTCTCGGGAGCCTTGAACCAGGTTTCTGTTACTGCACAGATATCGATGTTCTCCATGCTAAGGAGAGTTTCGAGTGCGTGCATCTTGAGGTTTAGACTTCTGGCATTGAGTAGCATTGCTCTTAGTTTCTTATCCCTTGTGATACCTATGGAGGTGGGTTTGTCTTTTGAGCCTTGCCTAAAAAAGGCACTATGGGGGTAGCAAGAGCCTTTGCCAATATCCGAAAGTCCAGGGGTGACAGGTGCAAGCCGTCCCTAACGAAGCATCGTGGCTTGTCGAGCATGTCATCCCAGGCTGACAGGCATTGGATCCCCTTTGAATGACACCAATACTTAAGCCAATTGTTGAAATTGATCATCTTGTCTTCATACTGTGGCATCATTCTTGGTGAGGGTAAGATGCTACTCAAGGTCAAGGTCATACCGGCCTGGGCTACATGCTCAGAGAGCTCCTCTATGTCTCTTTTCATGTAGTCCAGGGAGGTACGTCTCAGGTCATTCACACCAGCATGGACAATGACTGAGTCATATTTGAACTTGCCTTGGAGTGACCTGAGTGCTTGTGTTATGTGGCGGTTCCTAGCGCCCGACAGGCAGCTCACCATGACCTTCTCCTTGTTCAGCCTGGTGAGCGGGACGTCAGTGTGCCTGACGATAGAGTCACCTATTACAAGTGTATCAGGTGTGTTGTTTAGCCTTAAGGGCTGTGACTGTTCGGCACACGGGCTTTGTGAGCTATGTGTTGCATGAGTTTTGTTTTGGGGTAGCGGCTGCTTGGGTGTCTGCTTTGGAGGTCTCTGCTGCTTAGGCAAATTTTTATTTAAAGCCTCCAAGTATGTTTTTGTGTGTTTATGTGTTTGGTTTGCTGTCATGGTAGGTCTTTGTGAGATTGGAATTGTAGTGAGTGTGGTTTCTTTCTCCTCCTGACTGATTTCGCCAGTACTGAGTTGAGAGAGCTTAGCCTCCAGTATGGCTATATGGTTGCATCTCTCACATGTGTTGGAATTTGTTGGGAGGAGGAGAGGGTTGTCTGTGTACATGAGGCAGTTGTAACATTGCCTCAAGATTCCGAGATTCACCAGCTGGACCGGAGAGGAGATTGACAACTGACCTTTGGACATGCTAGAATAGTATTGGGAATTCCTTTATAATTGAAAAAAAAGGGCCAAAGGGGAACAAGGTACTCAAGGGGAGTTTGTGAGGGTGTAGTGCTTTTAATATTTTAGTGCTGACTTATATAATTGCTTTAGTGAGCAAGTGCCAGGTAACTTAAATGCAATGTGTTTCAGGTAACTTAAATGCAAAAATGACAAACAGTAACT
The DNA here is from genome assembly GCF_019279795.1 of Protopterus annectens. NCBI lineage: Eukaryota > Metazoa > Chordata > Ceratodontiformes > Protopteridae > Protopterus > Protopterus annectens. Next base: position 1,756,565,506 of record NC_056735.1, on the reverse strand, counting down.
TTCTTTCAAGTGAAAAAAGGAAATAAGTAGAGTAAGCAATGCAGATATCACTAGGGATCCACAGAAGCACTGAAAAGCCGCGTTTTAGGTGGAATTAGAGTTTCAGGGAAATAACAAGCAAACAAACAAGCAGCATACAAATAAAACTAGATTCAGCAGGCCTGGATCTAGTCTATGCTACAGCAAACAAGGTGTACCAATTTCAGTAAGAAACAGTTCAAATATGCAGGCACTATAAGCCTTTAACCGGAAATTCCCAGCTCAGAAGGGCAGAGTCCAGCCTCTCCTCCCACAAGAGTGCAGACCACGAACCTTCTTAACGTAAAATAACTGGCCGGAAGCCCAAGTGCTTAAACCAGAACTAATACACTTTTAGAATAACAGACAGTGAGACCTCAATCAGCAGTTCACAACTTAGAAGGATGTAAGCTATCTGTCCTGCACCACAGTGCAGGCCACAAACCTTCCTAATGTAAAACAACTGGTCTGAAGCCCAAGTGCTTAATCCAAAAGACTTAGAATGATAGCTACACTTTAATCAAGTTATACCAAGCAGTAATAAATACAATTGAATACTTTAAAGAATGCCTGGATTAGTGCTCAAGTTATACAAACAAAGCTAGATTCAGCAGGCCTGGATCTAGTCTATGCTACAGCAAACAAGGTGTACCGATTTCAGTAAGAAGCAGTTCAAACATGCAGGCACTATAAGCCTTTAACCAGAAATTCCCAGCTCAGAAGGCATAGATTGAAAGGTGAATATTTAATACAACACACAGTGATTTAAACTGTAGACTCATTTAAGGACCTGGGTATATGGGTAGATTCAGCTATGAGTTTTTCTAATCATATCAACCAATTGGTTAATGATAGTTATAGAACTATAGGTTGTATAAAAAGATTTATAAAGTCTACGAAATCAAAAATAATGAAGTCATTGTTAGTTAGTTACATTAGACCCAAACCTGAGTATGGAATAACAATATGTAAACCCTATAAGAAAACAAGCATGAGTAAACTGGAAAGAGTACAATAGAAATATACCAAGACTATCCATGGATGTGAAAATTTAAGTTATTATAAAGACTAAAATATCTGAACTTGTAGAGTATCTCTTACAGATATCTAAGAGGAGATTTTATTTAATTATATAGTGCATTTATTGACAACTACCTCTGGGAATGCTTGGGGTTAACAAAAAGTACTAGGGAATCATCGGACAACCTATGTAGGAGATTCTATAAGAATGAGAAGTGTACTAACTGGTTCTCTGACAGAGTAGCTGATGCATGGAACAGACTACCAAATTACATTAAAGCAAGTACTAGTTTAGATATTTTTTAAGAACAGCCTGGATACTTATTATGGGAACAAGTGTTTTGGTATATTGGCAAGCTAGAAGGACATTAATGCCAGTGCTTGAAATATTTGTATGTATGTATGTATGTATCCCTAGATCTATGCGCAATCCTTATGTTTATATGCTGTACAACATAGAAAGAGTTTCCTGCAACAATAGACACACATTGGTTAAAAGTAAGGCACTGTCCATATAAATTCCCAAATCCTGAACAACTGAGTCATCTGTTAGGGGTGTATTGTCAATGTGGTAGTTCACTGGTGTAAATGACTTCCCAGAGTATACAATAATGCATTTTTGTCATTTAATTTCAGTCCATGATTTTGGCCCCAGTTATTTATTTGGGACAAACCTTCCTGCAGGATGGTAAGTCATTTGTGGATTGGTTGGCTTCTCCTAGCTTGCAGTTTTCTGCAGACTTAGTCAGCCAGATCCCTTTAGTATTGGCTTTTACTTCCAAAAATAGATGCTAAACAGGAGAGGTCCCAGCATAGAACCCTGTTGGAAACCACTGGCGACTGGTTTCTTTGAGGAGATAAATTCCCCTATTTTGATTTCTTGAGACCTATCCGTGAGACAGTTGGCAATCCAGTGGGGGACATAGGGATTTATTCCAAGTTTATTTAGCTTTTTTACTAGGCCTAAGTTTGGAATTTTGTCAATAGCTTTGCTCAGGTTGATTTATGTGGTGTGCACTGTTTTGCCTTCATCCATTGCTTTGGTGACTTTTTCAAAAAATCTATCATGTTGAGTAAGCATGACCCTCCCTTGACAAATCCAAGCTGAAACAGGCCCAGTGTTTGGAGGTTCCCTATGACCTGATTGATTAGTTCTATAATAAGACTTTCCATGGCTTTGCATATAAAGCTGGTCAGACATATGTGTGTGTAATTACCTGAGTCTGTGGAAGGCCCTACTTTATGCAGGGGAATGACTGTAGCTGTTCTTCATTCACCTGGTACAAAACCTGCATGGAGGCTGAGATTGAACAGTGTAGGTAGATGTGTAGCTAGCTTGGACTTCAAACTACTTAAGATGCATCCAGGTCTATTGTCAGGACTCATCAATGAAATATTTTTAGCTTTTGATGGCACTTTTAGGATTTGGTTTTGTGTGATAGCTGGAGGTGAGCCGGTTCCAGTTAGATCTTGTGGGACAGACACACATTGGGAGAAAGGGGTAACATTAGAGCTAAATTCATCAGCTAGTAGGTTTGCTATATTTTCAGCTTCAGTGTAGGTAACATCATTTACAATCAGCTCAGCTCATTGCTGCATGGTGCTTTTGAAATTACAAATATAACAAAAAAATTAATGGATCGTTTTATTTAACATTTGTTAACTGGGAAAGTGCAACTTGGAAAAAAGCCAATTTTCAACAGAGGCCTGGGGAGAAACACACCAGATGCATTTCTTTGTAATGTGGGAGGAAACCTATACCAACACAGGGAGGACATGCAGAGTCCACACAGAAGGCCCCCCCAGCCAAGAATCGAACTGGAGAACCTCTTGCTGTGAGGCAATAACGCTACTGCTGCACCACTGTGCCACCCATTGTGATTGTCTTTGGCTTGGGTAGCTACTTTAGCCTCAGACTTGGCTTTGGTGGATTTTATTAAGCTCTTGAGTTTTTTGTTTATTTCATTGACAAGGGTGCTAACATTCTGGGAATTAGTCTTTGTACTTTTGGTTAAAATTCTTTGCCTTTTATTATACAGGTGGTTTATACTATGGCTCCGTCATGTGGGATTGGGGTTTAACTTGCACTTGTTCTTGTGGGGTAGAGCTACATCTATACAGTTAATCACATGCTGTTATAGTGTAGTGGTGTACACTTCTGTGTATTCAGTGAAGTTAACTGGGTTTGGTGGGGAGTTGAAGCTTGCCAATATATCACTTAGGAGTAAGTAGTTTGTCTATAAGAAATTTCTAAAGACACCTTGGGTGGAAGGAATCCCTGGTTTAAATTTTATTTTGAATGAAACTGCTTTATGGTCAGACCTAACCAGTGATTGTGATATGTAAGAGACAGCACAAGATCTCATATTAAGTACAGACAAGATCCAAGATGTTATTCCCCCTTAGTGGTTACTCTGACTAATTGTCCCAGACCACTTGTATTGACAATTGTCCCAGACCACTTGTATTGACAAAGTCCAGTAATCTCTGTGCTTGTGCACTAGTGGTGGTGTAGGTATCACAGTCTATAGGTGGATAGTTTGGATCATCTAGAAAAATGGTATTAGGTTAGGATAGGAAATAGGATTAGTGAGTGATTCGGGTCTATATTAGAACACCGAACATTCAAAATGTCGAGTGTTCTAATATCGAACCCTATGAATCGAAAATTTAAAACATTGAACATTCAGAACAGTGAATTTTTTCCTAGGGAAAAAAATTGCTGTTCCAAAACACATACACACAACACAAACACACCAAACAACAGCAATCCACACACATACACCTAAACTCTTACACCTAACCCTATACTAAACTATACATACACCACTAACTATCCACTTACCTTAACCCAAACCCTAACCCTAAGGTCCGTCACTATCACACAGTCACCTCACCTGCACCCTAACCCTAACTCACCTACCCCGCCCTAACCCTCACGTCCACACAATCGCACACTTACCTGACCTGTGCCCTAACCCTAACTCACCTAACCTGCCTTAACCCTCAGGTCCACACAATCGCACACTTACCTGAACCTGACCCCTAACTTTCCACCACAGCACTGAAAATACCAAAGCAACAGAAATGGACAACTGAATTCTTTCCCTAGGAAGAAATTCAGTTTTCTGTTTCTTCGATATTTTCAGCATTCACTGAAAACGGGTCGATATTAGAACACTCGAAATTTTGAATGTTCGGTGTTCTAATATAGACCCAGTGATTCTAGGTCTTGTAGATAGGCATTGGGGCTTTCTTGTCATAGTGGGAGTTCTAAAGCTAGTTAATGTATGGTACAAGATCTTTCTGATGGTTATTTGCACATGAAGAAGCTCTAGAACTTTACGCTGCACATACATCATTAAATTTTCTACTGAGAGCCATCTCAGTACTGTGTCATGCCCTACAAATCAGACTAGAATGGATCTAAAATGAACGGATCATATAGAAATGATGCCAACTGATGGTAGACAGCTTTTTTCAAGAACCTTCTCCAAAAAGGAGAGGTTAGAGATTGCATGATAATTAGTGAGATCAGAGTCCAACCTTTTTAAGAATTGTGGTTACCAATGTTTCTTTCATGCATGTAGTGAACACAGCAAGTCTAAGAGAGGTAGTGATGATCTCGAGAAATAACGGACCAATGACTTCAAGGGAAACCACCACAAGCTGAGAGGGATATAGGTCCAGAGAACAGGTAGTATGACGCATGTTGGAGATCAGCTTGTTCAGGTCATCAATGTCCTGATGCCAAACTAAACACAGGGAATAGAATCATCCCTTTGTTCAAAGAGAAATAAACATGGAGTTGAAAATAAAGCCACAAAAGTTTGAACAGAGAACAGACAGTTCACATTCTTCAGCAGAAAATGAATGGCTGGTGTTCAAATGACCAATGTGAGAGATAGTCCACCATTTTGAAAAGAGCAAGTGGATGATTTGCAACCTGTGAAATCTGTTTAGAAAAGTAAAGTAATTTAACATTTATAACTTCACAGTGATAAGACAAAATGATTGTCAAGGACAAGTTTATTCTCTCAGGCACCTGTTTGATGCCACCTATTCTCTAATCTATGACCAGCCTTCCTTAGAGCTACAAGAAAAGGATTTAACCAATATTCTCAAGGAGCCGGGTTTACTGATCAGACCTGAGGTGGGGCGAGTAAATCAAGATAAGATGGTAATAATGATTTGTATGTAGTAATAAGTTCCTCCAAGTTCATCAGACAGATAAATAGGAAATTAATAAAGAGCCGAAAGAAAAGAATCAGAAGAGATTTCAGAAGTCTTTGTGCATGAATCTAAAGAAATATCAGGAGGACGGAAAACTAGAGGTATGATATTAAAGCTGAGGACAGAATGATCAGACCAGATCACAGGGCTAATCAAAATGTTTGATAGAGAAGAAGGTGTAGAGAGTGGCCTTGATAGTCTGCTGGAGAATCTGTGAGCTGTTTAAATCCACATCTGCTCATAATAGATAAACACTCTTGAGCAAAAGATACAGATGCACGGAACAAAAGCTACAGGTGCACCATCCAATCTTATATTAAAATCACCAGCAATTAACCCACATGGGTATGATAATTAATGATGTAAAAGAAAGTCTATAAGCCCTTGAAAAATGGTCAGTAATTACCTGGAGGATGATAAATGACAAGACACTAAAATGAGGAGCAATGTCCACCTGCAAATTCAGATGAGTTATTTGGCCCTGTCAAATGTCGTTACACTTCAGGCTGTCATTGGAAATAATAACAAGATGACCTCTAATGCAAGTTGATCTGAAGTAGTTAAAAAACTTAAATCTAGATGGAAATGAACCAGATAGGATAGGGCCAAAGTTGTCATTGAATCATGTCGCTGTAAGAAATGTTAAATCACAGTTACAGATTATATCATGTACAATGGTTGTCATATTTACTATAAAATGTGCATTGTAATAAACAGCACTTAACTGGAAAATTATCAAAGTAGTATTACGTAAATGGACAGAAATTAAAATGAGCTGTTTAAGGGCAGCTTCAGGGTAAACAGGATCATGCCTCCTAATAGTTACAAGAATATTACCAGAAACATCATGAAAGTTAAGGTGTGTTGGAAAATGATAATACCCTGCTCTATGTCTTCTACTGATAGTTACTTTATGGCAGTAGGCAGTAAAAGTAGGAGTAAGCACAACTTTAATAAAAGGACAAAGAGATAACAATTGGGCAAAGGAAATCAGAAACAGTCACAGCAGATAAGTTAAAATGTACAGTAAAATATGCAGTAAATCAAATGAAATAATGTACAAATCTATCAAACTATTAAAATCAAAATTACTTATATAAATAAGCAGAATTAGGAGATTCAGTAAAAAATTGAAATACAGTTCAAAATTTTAAATGCAGGACTCTCCAAAATGTTCCACTGCAATCCCTTAGTACTTCCCTTAGAGATGACCCAGTAGTGAAGGACTTAGGAACATACATAGATAGTAATCTATCCTTTCACCATCACTTGTCTACAGTAGTGAGGAAATCATTTTATTTTGCACAACTTATTGTATGCTATCTAGATCCAAGGAAGTCATTGTTCCACTATATTCAGCATTCATAAGACCTATCATTGAGTACAGTGCCCCCTTTGGTATGTACCTAACCAGGCATATCCAAGAAATGGAACATTCACAGAGGTTCTTCACTAAAAGAATACAGGGCATAAGTAAAATGCCCTACACAGACTGCCTCAAGGCCTTATTCTTGAATTCTGTCTCCTACAGGCTGTTGACGGGAGAGCTATGCCTGGCATACAAGGCATTGTTAGACTCCTACATATCTGCAAAACAAACAGCACCAGAATTAATTATTCTAAAGACTTAAACATTGCCTGTGATATAAATAGGACATACTGGAGAGACAGGTATGTATCCCAGAGACTACCCCATCTCTGGAACAGGCTCCCCATCCACGAAAAGCAGAGTTCCTCTTGAACCCCAATTCAAGCGTAACTTGGATAATTGGGTGGGGAACAGGAAATTCATCCCTGGCATGGCACCTATGTCTCTAATGGAAAAAAAGCATCCAGTAAATGGTTCATCTCCCAGGCCCCTGCTTATATTTATCATAGCCTTAAAAAGGCCCTTGTGGTTATAAGCCTAGTGCCTATAGTCAAGACTTATAAAATAGGCAGTAAGATAAGCACAGTAAAATAAAAGTGCTATGATAATGAAAGTACTTTGGTATCACCATGTCAAATCATATCACAACATATAAAATCCAAATTATGTGACGGTTCTCTAAGCCAAGACCCATGGTCTCAAAACCAACCAGTCACTGTAAAGTGCTATAAATGAAAAGTAGAGATTGAATGATAATAAAATTACCTTAATAATACCAAAGTCAGATCAAACAGAGAAATAAATTCCTAATTCATGGATTATTCTCCAGAGCCAACATCCTTACTGCACAAATGCCACCCAGCCACAGTAAACACCATAAATCTAAAGTAAAAGTTTGACAAATCACAAAATCCATCTGCCCCAAAAGTGAAAGCATGACCCTCAGTCTAATCACCAATATGGACGTCTTTGTAGGACAAAAAAAATGGGAGAATGAGTACTCAGTCCAGGCTGTTAACACTCAATGAAAACTCCTTCTATTCAGACCAGAATGCTAAAGCCAGACAGGTCAAGCCCCATTGACTGAGTTGCAGCCATAGTCCAGTAAAAGGGACCAAAAGATGGGACACCTTCCAGCCAGACAGAAGCCACTGGCAAATAACAAGGCACCAGGGTAGTGACACCAATGGAGAGGCCAGTCAACTCCAAGGCAGACAAGACATACAGCCACCAAGACAACAAATCCCAGTCTCCAACGTCCAGACAAAATAGAGCCAGATAGTTTGGACAAGCCAAACAGATGAAGTAAAGTGATCCAAAGCTAAACAGTCAGCAAAAATTAGCTGACTAAACTAAAAACTGAAAATTTAGAATTTCAGCAGTGCATATCAATAATTCACAGAACACAAACTTGGATAAAATGTCAAAAGAAACAAACAAATGACAAATCTTTCACTGACAGTCACCCTGCTGCCATTCAGAAAAAAACAACATAGTACACACCCTGCACCATCACACAGTATGAATTGACATATTTCACCCAATGTACAGTGGCTATCAAGGCTTGTGGGCATGTACTGCCCTATGTGCACATTGTCATTGGTGTGCACCTCAAAGCCTGACATGATAGTCTCATTGTATTGTGGTATGTTCCCATACCTACTTACAACAATTCTTCTATGTCTCTGTTGTTGAGATCCACCATAGGTTCTCAGTAAAATGCAAGATTTCATCAGAAGGTGTCTTGCATCCTTCACAATGCCTATTTTGCCCATTTCAATGTCCAGTGACCTAATGCAGTAAACACCTTATTCTGTGTTGCTTGTTTTAATTCATTCTTCTGTAATATGGTGACTAACATTGGCTCTCATAGTATGGTAGTTCTGTTAATATGGAACCTTATTGCAACTGTTTCTGAATCACAATCATAATGCACTATCTTTGCAAGTAGTGACCTCTTGCTTATCCCTGCCCATCTCTGGGTTTTGCACTATATGCTTTCACGTGACATCTATGAAGCTCATTCCACTGCAAGCCTGTGATACATAACTATTTTACAATGTCTCATTGTTGCACTAACATCTCCATCATGTGATATTCAAATGTATCCATGTGCAAGGGGTTACCATTTTGCTCCGTGAGAGGACCTGTTTGAATAACCATGGCATCACATGTTCATGGACTCCAGAAACTCACACTTTCCTTCTCTTAATATATACTGGCAAAGACATGAATCCATGAATCACTGTCATCAAAGACAGAATCAGACTCCAAACAGCATGTGGATAGCTTCTTGCTTATATAAATTGTATAGCAGCAGCAAACTTTGCATAGCTTGCAAAAATCAGGTGATAAAAGCCCACCAATATTAGTAAAATATATGGACTTCATCCTGGATATTCTGGTTTTAGGAGCATCTCACAAAATGTTGAAGACTAGTGTATGTAATTACTGAACAATTTTATCACTCATGAATGTGTGTGTATATATATATATATATATATATATATATATATATATATATATATATACATATATATATATTTATATATATATATATACATATATATATACATATATATATATATATATATATATATATATATATATATGAAGATACAATAATCTGGTAGTAAAAACATCTTTTTAGGTGACTAAGATGGGAAGCTAAACATGTTTCTAATCATCTGTTTTCCTCTTAAATATTTTTAACAGAACAGTAACATTAACATGAACTAATGATTCAAATTAGCGAGCCTGTTCTACTAAACTGGAAAAAAGAAATAGAAAACTTGTGTTACATGTTGGGATCAAAGGAGAATAGGGTCACCATGCATGATTTGTGATTAGGGTAGGGTTACTTTCATTCAAGGCAGGCCTTTAGAGTGAAGTTGAATGGGATCCTGGCAACAGGTACAGAAATGGAGTATTAATTTACCATCTGAGTCACAACCTCATATAGTGACTTTCTTATTTCAGTCAACCGAACAACCTGTGATTAAGAGGCTGATAAGTTGGGTTCATTTTGACCTTTGGGAGTTGAAAGCAGATGGGTCTATATTAATTCAGCGAAATACATATTCCGTGAATACGTTTTCATCAATCACCAGCTGCCAAAATTCACTTCAGTGAACTGTGGAATTTTTTCCACAGTTCAGAAACACATGGCCATCATCTCAACTTTGCCATTTTCCCCACTATAGTGTGATCTTGGAGTTGCTATATACAGTTAGGGGGTGTAGGGGAAAAAGCCACCCAGTTTGGTGGATTTGATTTAGTGCATTTTGTTGAGTTTTCCGAACCATGGGAAAAATTCCACAGTTCGCTGAAGTGAAGTTAGGTGGTTGGTGATTGATGAAGACATATCTGTTACTTGATTAGACAAGCAACCAAAGCCAGAAGGGTTTAGAATATTTGCACAAGCAGATAGTATTTGCTAGAGGCATGGTACAAGTATGAGTGGTAATTAGCAGCATACATTTCATCACTGCTGTGTAGCTTAAGAGCTTAAAGATTACCTCCAGTCAACACTGGATGCTGTGTTTTCTCACACAATTATCCCCAATGTTGTATATGTTTCACTATGATGATGAAGGTATGGTGCTTCTGCCCAGTCTAGGCTGTTTTATGAATTAAAGTAGCCAAGGTTATCACTGTAAAGAGAAAGAATGGGGGGGGGGGGCTTCCCAAATCAGCAAAGTAAAATCTGCCATGAGTGAGGTTAGTCAATGAACTAGAGAACATCTTCGGTCCTGGACAGTGCTTGCGCTTAAAAACAAATGGACTCCTTGGAATGCAGTTAGAGGCTTGATATGATAAAGAGAAGCTACACAGTAACCTAAGAGTATCTAAAAGATGGGATGCACCTGCTTAATGAAATATTTTATATCAAATGCATGACCAATCATCTTAAATTCCATATAAGCTACTTTGGGAGAAATGTGAATATGGTATTAAGGAGGAAGGATTTTATTAAGGAGGAAATTTCTTAATTGACAAGTACTTTACTGCACTTCACTTATTAGGTTTAAGGTGTTGGATGTGTTTATCTGTTTGACTGCTTACTGTGCTTGTGGTTAGGTGAATACAAGTTGTTTTTTAAAGAAATAAGCCCAGATATTTGCAAAATGGTGTTATACCTCAGTTTTCTTGTGTGATTCCAGTGTTTGCAATGAAGTATTTGTGAAGGCATAGAGATTATTAAAAAAAAGACAGGCTGCAGTTCCCAAGCAATTCTGAGTAGGCATGGCATGTATCAGAAACTGAATGTGTGAATAAATTATTTTTTCCTGATGCTACAACTATGGTTTGAAACTGGCATTATTAAAAACAAATAAATAAATAAAGGTGCTATTTACAGTTATTGGCACAAAGTGGAGTAGGGCTGCTATGCAATAAAGGGTTGACCACATAAACTGTATTGCCCAATTATGTAAGCCATGTTCTGAGTTAGAATACATATGCAAACCAACCATCCTCAGTAACATGCAATTCAACAAGGCAGTATTTATGGAATTCCAGCTTGTACCAACAGGTTAATGCATGGGACAGTAACTGCACTCTGCACAATTCTACTGCATTTATGAGTGTAGCAGTCCTGCTTTTCTTCCCTTAATAACTCTGAAGCAAAAAAAAAACACATCTGTTGCACAGTGGAGAAATGCCTATCAGCCACATTATTGTCTACACTGCAGTCAAGCTTGATATCACATATAAACCATTCCCTTTCCATACAGGGATGTTGGTAAGCTCTCATCAGTAGGAACTCTCACAGCAGTAGATCCTGTCACTACCATATTATGGTCATACGTCTGGCTCCACAGTCATGCCTAGTAACTGTTTTCTTTATTAATCACAGGCCTGTATGAAGATGGGGCCCAGAGCTGTATAGGACAGCTATGTATAAAAGTATGCCATGCATACCATTGTATGTGCTCTACAGGGTAGTACAGCAGCTTTTGTATGGAGGGAGGGTGCACAAGACCACATTGTACACCACTGAGCGCAATACACTCTTATATACAATCCATAAACACAAGTGGGCATTTACACATCATAGTTAGGGGCCATGCTCTATGTCTATGAATTGAGATCCAGAGGAGTGGCATGTTAGTGCATACAGGAGGCTTTTGTACCTCTCTGTACTATGTCTTTGAAATACCAGGGTGAGATAGGCTCTTCCTCTCCATTGACTTTGAGGACTGCTATTGATAAAACAAGTTAAGCCAAATCCAAAAAAAAAAACAATTGTCTGCTGTTTGATGACTTGCGTGAACTATACCATCATTTTTATTGAAAAACAAAGTGCTCATCAGTCATGCTGTCCAATTATGTAGAGACATGCTGATGAACAAACAATGGTGTGATGCTTATTTCAATGGAATTTACAAGCAAAACATCAGTTTTCTGTGTTGAGGACTGAACATATTTCAGACACTAACTAGATATTCAGCATAACTAACACAATTCATTCCAAGGACTGCAGCTGTTACAGACAAGCATCAGCTGACCAGCTTTAAGGTGGCAGAATTAGCCACCAAAATGATGGAACCATGCACACACTGTTGTAGAGAATCTGATACCAAAAATAATGCCTGAGAAAGATCATGAAAAAATTATTGCAAAAATGCCATATGAAATAATAAGATGATCTGATGATATTCATGGTACGCTTGCTGTCTACTAAGGACTTACAGACTGTTTACTTTGTAAGTTTATGGATTTAGTGAATTTACTAGAGGAAAATTACAGCTGATAACTTTGGTGCAGTTTTATAATATCATCATAAAAAGAACAACTTCTATTTTGCAAACAAATTATTTTAGCTGGAGGACCTGATGCAGTTAATTATATTCCATTTTTAAGCTTTAATGAGCTGCCATGGGAATTATTGACACATGTTTGTATAGCTGATCTTCCATTAGTGACTGGCAGTATGTTTGGGCTTCTGTGTTGTGTCATACCCACAAAATATGGTGGAGTGAATAATGCATCTACATAGCTGTCATGTTGTAAACTGCACAGATGCTGGGTATATTGGGAGAAGGATGCTAAGAATGGAGCTGCCAGGTAAGAGGAAAAGAGGAAGGCATAAGATAAGGTTTATGGATGTGGTGAGAGAGGACATGCAGGCCGTTGGTGTGTCAGAGCAAGATCCAGAGGACAGGAAGAAATGGAAATAGATGATCCAATGTGATGACCCCTAACGGGAGCAGCCCAAAGAAAAAAAAGAATTGAATGGTAATAGACTACTGATTTTTGCACCAAATAATATCTGCCTCTAGCCGTAATTGTGTCCCATTTTTGAGATTATTTTTTCAAATGTTCAGATGGTTTGTAGGTGTGAAATGGGTGCATTGTCCAGACTGATAAATTTGCTTGCTAACGCTCTGCCAAAAAAAAAAACGAACCTCACATAATTATGACTCACTACTTGCTACACAGAGAAGTGCAAGTTGCCCGAGACATTAAGACAGATCTGAAGCAGGTTTAAAATCAAGAGATTCAGACATTTATCTATGTCAAGTACACATCTAGCTAAGTGCTGTTTTTTCTTACAGAAGTGCAATCACAATGAGGCCAATCGTTATGCCCTTCAAAAGCATAGTGAATTACGATTTTTATCTAGAGGCAAACTGGTGACACATATCTCAGCTCCATAATGAGCTTCACATGTTCTTTATGACTGAACAACTACATGATTAAACAGTATTTAAAATAAGAAGAGTGATCCATCTTGGTGTAGTAAGCTTCCACAGGAGTATTCTATAAGTATTCTAGCAGCTTCAAGAACACATCTAGAATCCAACCTATCCATTAAGCCATAGATGAATCCAAGGACCTAGTGGAGTGGGCTGTGACCCTGACTGGAATCGTTTTGTTATGGTGAGTATAACAAAAAGTAATAGCCTTAGACAGCCATTTGGAAATAGTCTATTTTGACATAGGTTGTACCTTCTTGCCTTCACAAGAACTGAACAATTGATCCAAGACAGGATTCAGCATCTCTGCACGGCATGCAGGAATAGTGGATATGGCCATACTATCACGTCGATTGATGTGCAAGCATGGGATCCTCAGCCACCACTGTACCAAGGTGCTGAACCATTTACACAGACCCAGCAGCAAGTGTCTGCAGCTTCCCCTCCAGAATGGGATGATTGTGCAAGAATATGTAGGCTGCAGACCACAATACTGAACACATCTGCATTCACCCCATGTTTCCCAGGACATTACTACAAGCAAATATGTATACCTGACAGTACTTGATGACATAATACATCACAGTGTAACACAGTACATATGAAGATATCTCCTAACACCAAGGCCATGTAGCGGAAGCAGCACAGACACAATTACCTACAGTGACCCACTATCCTTTGCCCATTTTAACCCCATATTGTCAACCAATCTACAGATATCCCGCAGAAACAGGTTTCTAGCTGTAGGTGTGGAACACAAAAGCTTGCACTGGAGTACAACCTACCTGGAATGGATTCACGCATTCAATACAGAAGGTCATACTGGGCATGCTCCCACACTTAGAGAAACAAAGCCCATGTCTGACAACAAAATACTGAAAGGTCATACTGGGTATGCTCACACACTTAGAAATGAAGCCCATATCTGGCAAAAACATTGGACTATACATATCTGACAATCACAGATGTTTGTGTGCACACTCCTCAGTACACACCAGTCATGCTTTGCACACACATTGGATAGGTATACACACATATATCCAAGGGCAACACACTATAATAAGTCAAAATTACACATACATAGATGTGTGGAAGAGAGTGACAGACAGTGACAAAGAGCCTCCAATCATGAGGCCTGTCCTACCCAGCACACATCCAATTGGCTAAAACCACATGATGTGCAAATGTCAATCACTGTAGACATTTGCCTCTGGTATCCCTCAGGACTATAGTGTCTGTGGTGCTCGTGCTAACTGTGTAACATGACTGCACAAGTCAGTAGTCATCTAGCAGTTGTATACACGTACCTGTGGAATATAAATCTGTGTGTGCCTGAGTGTTGTGTATCTGCTTCCAGATGAATGGGTCATGGCTCATGCACACACACTGCACTCCCCATTACCCTACTAAGGCAAGCCTGCTGATGCCTTCACCTGAAATACACCTTTGGGGAAGAAGTACCCCACAAGCTCCATATTCTGTAACTGCATAATGTTGTAGTGTGAAGTACAAATTAGGTAGGAGTTCTAATTCCAGACATGGTAACTGTGTGTGTGTGTGCATGTGTGTGTGTGTGTGTGTGTGTGTGTGTGTGTGTGTGTGTGTGTGTGTGTGTGTGTGTGTGTGTGTGGTGTGTGTGTTTGTCTCTGTAGGAATCAATGCTTTTGAGGGCATTCACACTCACTACAATTTCAAATGCCCTACTTTGGCAGGGCTGCTTATGTTATTCACTTTGAAATACACCTTTGGGGAAAGATTAGCCCAGTAATCTCTGTGGTGTGCCCTATAACTGTGTAATGCTGTAGTGTGATGTACTAGTTAGGTAGGAATTCTATTCCCAGATATGGCAACTGTAGAATTTTTGTGTGTGTTTATCTGTGTATGGGGCCAATGCTTTTGAGGCCATTCACAGTCACTACAACTTCCATTGCCCTACTTCGGCAAGCCTGCTGATGTCACTCACTTGGAAATACACCTTTGGGGAAAGAGTAGCCCAGTAATCACTGTGGTGCATCCTACAACTGCGTAATGCTATAGTGTGATATACTACTGGTAAGATTTCTATTCCCAGACATGGCAATTGTAGAACTTTGTGTGTTTATCTGTGCAGGGATGAATGCTTTTGAGGCCATTCACAGTCATTACAGTTTCCATTGCCCTGCTTTGGCAAGCTTGCTGATGTCATTCACTTTGAAATTTACCTTTGGGGAAAATTTAGCCCAGTAATCTCTGTGGCATGTCTGATAACTCCGTAATGCTGTAGTGTGATGTACTAGTTAGGTAGGAGTTCTATTCCCAGGCATGGAAAGTGTAGAGCTTTGTGTGTGTTTATCTGTGTAGGGATCAATGCTTTTGAGGCCATTCACAGTCACTACAACTTCCATTGCCCTACTTTGGCAAGCCTGCTGATGTCATTCACTTTGAAATACACCTTTGGGGAAAGAGTAATCCTGTGATTTCTGTGGCGCATCCTATAACTGCATAATGCTGTAGTGTGATATGTTAGTTAGGTAGGAATTCTATTCCCAGACATGGTGACTGTGAAACTCTGTCTGTGTGTGGTTAGAGATTGATGTTTTGAGGCCATTCACAGTCACTAGGCACACCTGAAAAATGTAGAACATTGATATCTGTGTAGTAACAGAGACCTGATCCAAGCCTCCAGAGAGCACCCCTGCAATACCAGGTACCTCTCACCACACCTGTCGGCCATTAAACCAGGACCAAAACAATAAAGGTGGAGGATTGCCCATATCCACCAAGGATATTCACACCACCAGGCTACTTGTTCAACCGAATGTGTCTGAAATACCCCCGGTGCAACTAACACTAGGTCAGACTGCAATCCAAATTGTGTAGCTTGCTACAGATCCCCCACCATGCCCCAAGATTCCCACTACAGCTTTTGAAACATACTGGGAAATATTATGATACAACCAAACACCCTAATACTGGGTGACTTACACTACCCTGCCATTAACTGGGAAAAATACATGTGTACCAACACGTGTGCTCAATGGGTCTTGGAAGTCATAATTCCTAATGCCCTGGATCAAGTAACCCATAGTCCCACCAGCGGCTCAAATATCTTAGACCTGGACATTACCAACATAGGAAATCAATGCTCCACACCTATGGTCACCCCATTGGTGGTCAGGTCTGCCCATGAGCTAATCACCCTTAACATCCACCTCCCTCCCCCACACCCCAGTAAGGAAACCTCCGTAACACATTTCTTCAAAGCCAATGTCATGCTACATATGTTAGACGTGACTAATGTCATGACAGCCATGCAGATGGGAACTGAAAGGACGGCTGCTGAATCCTACATGAAGGCACTGTATGAGCACATCCACTCGTGCATGAATCATGCCATCCAATATAGAACCAAGATGCTCCCCATTAAGGAAAGGAAGCCAATGTGGTGGCCCCCTGTCATAAACATACTGTACAATAAAAGGAAGAAACTGTTGCAGAAATGGGGAAATTTCCAGGATGCAAAATACTCCCTTACCAGCCACAGTAAGAAGCTGAGATCTCTCATAACATCCACCAAAGCTAGTTACGAACATAATATAGCCAAAGATGCCAAAGCCAACTGCAAGTCGTTCCATAGCTATGTCAGGAATTTACATGGCAATGCTCAGATCTGTTCTGAGCTACAACAGAATGGTATTAAATATATTGCTCCCAAGGATATTGCCAATATCCTGGCAGATAGATTCGGAGCCAAATGCACCCCCCTCCCTCCCCCAAAAGAGCCCATCTCAACACTAAAAGATTGCCAGATTCCAGTAATAATGGCCACATAGGTACAAAACACACTCTCCAGAGCTAAGACAACAGCAGCCATGGGACCAGTCAACATCCCGGGCTGTGTACTACATGAACTACAAAATGAACTGGCACCTCACCTATGTGCCATGTCTAATCATAGCCACACCTCAGTCTTTGTGCCCACTATGTGGCGCACAGCTACAGTTATCCCAGTCCACAAGGAGGAATCCACCTTGGATCCTGCGAACTTAGCCCCAGCAATATGACGTGCCTGATCTGCAAGGCCATGGAATGTATTATCATGGAAATTAAAACAAAGACATTGGCAACCTGCAAACACTGGACCCCAACCAGGTTGGGTTTGTGAAGGGCCGATCATGTCACCTCAACTTGATTGACAACTGTGTATCAGTCTCCAGAGCTGTGGACGAAAGTAAGGGTGTTCACACAGCCTATCCGGACCTCACCAAGGCCTTCAACACATCCTCCAGTCTAGAATCATAGATAAATGTATCAAGCTGGCCATTAATCCCTATGTCACCTGATGGACTGCCAACTGCTGTACTGACAGAACCCACACTGTAAATGTAGGGACACCAACCCCAGCCCCAGACAATTGACAGTTAGAGTACCTTAGGGTTCAGTCCTGGCACCACCCTTGTTTGGCATCTACTGCTCTAAAGAACAGTCTAACAGTAAGGGACTCTGGCAAACAAATGTCACAGATGACTGCATGCTGGGAGCCAATATTGATTCCCCACATGATGTAGATATTCTACAAAAGGGCCTTACAGAAATACATGCTTGGTGCCTGAGCCATGGCCTCAAGATCAATGCCAAGAAATGTATAGTTATCCCCTTTGGGAAGGGACATGTACCTGTGAAGTATCACATAGGTGGCAGTACACTAAACACCTAAAGTGTGATAAGAGACTTAGGGGCACAGGTGGACAGTAGTCTAACCTTTGATAACCACATCACCACAACAGTCAGGAAATCCACCTATGTGGCCCACCTCATCACTAAGGACTTTACATCCAGGAAAAAGGAGGCCATTGTCCCACTGTAGTCATCTCTCAGTAGACTCAGTACAGACTACAACAGCCCATTACATATGTACCTCACAAGATATCTACAACAACTAGAAAGGCTGCAGACATACCTCACTAAAAGAATCACAGGCCTAAACCTGATGCCCTATGCTGACCATCTGAAAATCATCCAGCTATACTCTGTCACATATCATCTTCTCAGAGGCGATCTCTGCTTAACATACAATGCCATGTCAAACCCACAGCTGTTGGACATGCTACACTTAAAGAATTCCAAACCCTCAAAGCCACATGCTCCAGGGATCCAAACCTTGTCATCACAATAAACAAAACATGCTGGAGGGATAGGTTCCTGACCCAAAGACTCCCCAGACTCTGGAATAGACTGCCCATACATGTCAAGCAGAGCACCTCTTTGGCCCTCTTCAAAGGGAACCTTTATGATTGGATGGGAGATAGGAAACTGACCCCAGGGATCTTTTCAGTTGCCCTACTAGACAGGGGCCAGGAAAGTGAATATTGTGGGAAGACATAGCCAGGGAATTGTTATGGCTAGGCTTGTATAAGCCCTAGGGCCGATAGCCTAGTACCAACCTATGAACCTATAAACAACACAGACAGGTGCCACATGTGGACACAGCCTAATATTAGAGGGGTATATATAGGAACAGATTGCAGGTAAGTCTATTACACACCTATGGCATTTCTGCATGCTACATTACACATTAATATGACTGTCTTGCAAGTGGTGGGCTCTGGAACCCACGTGTCCGTCATAACGGCATTACTTCCACCATCAGCTATTGACCACATTAATATACATGTCTTGCAGTACACAACACACACTATGATGGCTTACATCTTGTCAGTCAGTGCTGATCTGCACAGTTGACAGGTATGGCCCACTGCCCTCAGGGACAGACACTATTGTCCATAGCAGTTGTTCAGCTGGACATTATTACAACACCTGATGGGACATATACAGCATTCCACATCAACTATGCCATTATCATGGACCAAGTACTATATTCAATTACATGTATATATACTTCACATACCGGTTGTGGGAAGAATGTCTCTTCTGGATAGTTTTCTGTGTGGATGGCTGGATGGATGTTTTTTTTTTTTTTTTTTTTTTTTGGCTTTCACTCTCTCTCTCTCTCTATCTCAATCTCTCTCCACTAAATGGATTGAGCTGCTTTGAGTAGATTGCAGCATGAATTTTGTAGGTGATGCACATGATCAGGTGATGACCTCTGCACCAATCAGTGCCCACCACTTGGTATCTGCATGCAGCATGCTGTGTAGTACTTCCAATTACCACTGTCATGGCAACCCACTACTATAAATCCCTACATCGTGTGGGCATGGTCCTTTTACCTTTCCTGTATGGAGGGCATCCTTCCTGTATGTGGGCAGCAGTGTTACAGACAGCA
>NC_056735.1:1756528400-1756540900 GCF_019279795.1 Protopterus annectens | reverse complement strand
ACATTAAATGCTGCCGGCATGTCAGAGATTAGCACGCTGATATGCCAGGGTACAAGGTAACAGCCAGCAGATATGGTCCAATTCTCTGGACATTCCGGACAGATCTGTACAGCCAGGAGGTATGATTCTGCATACAGCTTACTACCATTCCCAGGATTCGAACCATGGCTGTGTGTGCTAAAATAACAGAGTATACATCACAGTTGGGTGTTCTATATAGATATTTGTTGTGTATCTTTTCTCTGAATTCTGTCTGTAAGTCTCCCATGATTTTACAATCTGACCTTGTAATTACCACACTCTTATACAGGGTTTCCTAGACAGATTTATTATGTAGCACTGTGTGGTTGACAGTGATGAGTAATACCTTATTAGTCAGAGATACTGCAACACTAACACTGCCATATAATACCAGACTAAACAGTGCCAATCCAAGGTTTCAATCTTTTATTTCTAGGCACAGTTTTTGTATCTGACAGACCTGTGGGGGGAATGTTTGTTAACACTGCCTGAATGTTGTCACACATATTACCAGATTCCATATTATTATTATGAACATACATCTCACTCTGCTACTGCACACACTCTGGTCATAGCTTCACAACATGGGGGTGGAGTTGGGACATAATTTGCTTATTACTCTCATAACAGTTTGGTGAGTTGCTAGAGTGACAGGTTTGTCCTTATGGATATGTTCCTGACAGTTATGATGTCTGACAATCAGTTGTATGTCATTATTTGCTGCCTAAACTTCTGGGATCATCCCACTGATTTGCCAGGGGGACAGGGTGACAGGCAGGTGACTTACACCAATTATCTGGACTTTCTGACAATATCTGTACAGTTGTGGGGGTATGATTCTGCATACAGCTTACTACCACTCCCAGGATTCGAACCATGCCTGTGTGTGCTAAAAATATAACACTTCACATTTCAGTTGAGTGTGCTATTTGGATTATGTTGTCTATCTTTTCACTGATTTCTAAGTTTCTCTCAGTTGTACAATATGACCTCTTGTGATCACAACAGTCATATACAGACATTCCTACACATTTTATTTATGTAGCACAGTGTGGGTAACAGTGCTTAATACAACAGTACTATTAAGAGATTGCAACACTACATTACCATATGATACCAGAGTAAACACAAGCAGTCCAGCAGTTTATTATCAGGCTGTTAACCTTTTATTTACATACAACCAATATGAGACTTTTCTTGCCATATTGTCTGGTTTATTCAGTAGATGCCATACATAATACAGGTTTTATACTGGCAATTGACTTTTTACTACTTTTAGATTTATTTCTTATGACAGTACATGCAAGAGTATTACTAACTTGCCTTGCGATGCAACCTCTGCAGTTTATAGGCATGGGCTTCCCGGTTCACAGTCTGCTCATCTGCTGCTGTCAAAGACATAAGAGGAAATTTAGCCAGACCTATCCATAATATACATGAGCTGGCAATTATTAAACAGGTAGAAGACTAATACTTACACACAGCTGGAACATCACCCGTCCACCTAGCCTCTTGGATCCACTGATCCAAGAGCTCCTTCTTTCTCCGCTACAAGTCATAGTGATGCCTGACCTGTTCACCAGTTTGAGGTATGCCAGTGGCACTGGTGAGGTCACGGACGAGATGGTCCCAGGCTTCCGCTTTATATTGGGAACCCTGGTACTGGCCCTGCAGCAGTCACTGGTCATTGTCTTTAACAAGGTGTCCTACCATGACTCTGGACTCCTGGATGTGCCAGTGCTGCACCCAGAAGCACACTCCTTCTCCTACACCAGTTATAGTGCCTACAGGAGGATACTGTAACCAGTTATGTGGTGTATTCCCACCTATGGGGTTTAAATAGGGCCGATTTCCCACACTTTGCCATGATTGGATGGTTTTGAAAATGTTAAGCTATAGGAAAATCTTCTTACCTAAGGTTGGCATTGCTTAAAGGGGTGTACCAATGGGCAAACTGATTTAGCTGGCCTACGCATTGCTTACACCTAGTAAGCAAGACTGTGCAATGCTTAGCATTGCATAATTTTTAATTCGCACACTATTTGGTGTTTGACATTGATTTATCATTCATTACATGTTATATATGTGTTTGGTATCCATGATTCATGTGTACATACACTGTATGGGGTCCTTGTGTTTATTAGGGGATTTCAACACTTTATTACAATGACACCTCACATCTGGACTTAATGCAGCACTCCAGTTCACAAATTTATGTTATGTAGTAGGTTATACAACATAAAACTGTATATAGATTCCTTTCACATGTTAAGTTTGATTTTCTTATAGTGAGGATCTGTTTGGGGATACCTCAGTCTGATGTACTGCTGTAATGGCTTACTGGTTAAGTGCTGTGACTATAGTGTACAGGGTTCTGGGTTCAAGACCTGCAAGGGCTGCTTATTTTGTTGCTGGGCAGAACAGCAGCTGTTAGATACAGAGTGATTAAGGCACTTTTAAGCAATTGTAAATGGGTTTGCGTGGATTTGCATGACGGTAAGCAATGCTAACTTCTGGTTAAATATGCTTACAGAGGGTTTGCTTCAATATTGCTTAACCTGTGTGCGCATTGCTTACCCCTGCACAAACAGGTTTGAACCCACTTACTGCTGCTTAAATATGCTTACTCCCACTTACTACTGCTTAATAGTGCTTACGCCCACTTATCCCCACACTGATTTAGACAGAAATGCAACATGGTTCTTGGGAACGTGGTGGATTTGGACACTCTATGTATTTATCATTCATTACACATTATATCTTCAATTTGTGTCCCTGATTTACGTGTACATATACTGTATGGGGCACTTGTGTTTATTTGCAGATTTTACAACATTATTACAATGGCAACTCACATCTGCATTTAATACAGTACTCCAGTTCAGAAATATATGTTATTTAGTAGGTTATACAACAAAAATATTGTTTATAAAGCTATTTGACATGGAAAATAGAATTTACTGGAGTGAGAATCGAATCACAAATAACTGCTCATAAGGCAAATGCTCTGACCACTACACTATTGCAGTACTGCTTCATTTGCATGTATCTTGATATTTATCTTCTTGTGCCATTAAAGCTACAGTATGCACAGCTAAGCAATGGGCAAATCGACGCAACTATGATTAAATTTAATCTATTTGATAAAAAAAAGTGTTCATATTATTATATTTTAAATATTGCTCTTATAAACTTGGGGGGTGTTTCTAGGGTAACGGGATTTGTTTTTATGTACATTTTCTGATGGATTTGATGTCTGACACTCGTATGTTTGCCATTATTTCAGATGAGATTATCCCAGTGATTTGGCAGGGTAAATGAGGGATGGGCCAGACATATGTGCCACATATCTGGACATTCTGCATTGATCTATGCTGTTGGGGGTATGCAACCCCCTATGAGTGGTCCCGCTCATTGTAATTGCCAAATAACAGTTCTTGACTGCGGGGGCATGTATATTGTGAGAGCTCTGCTATCAGACATGCCCTCTGCACTCATCCAGGCTCCATGTCCATTTATGAGCTGAAGCAGTGCAACTTCATTACTATGCATGGCGCACTGCCATGCTGCTCCTAAATGGTCACTTCCATGCAGGAATAAGCTATTCCTGCATGGACCTTACTGAATCCCAGGGATAGTTTTGTCAAGATAGTACCTGAGTTGTCTGGGACATCGAAAGTATGGAGTATCCTATTTCCCTCATTTTTAAGTTCAGGAAATAAAACAGGGATATAGGGAGTCTGGCTTAAAGTAAACTCAGATACAACTCCAGGCATAAAACAAGGATTAGTTCTCAAGGAAACTCAATCCTTGTGGAAAATGAGATTGGGTTGACTCACCATAACAGCTTGCAACTCAGATACTCTTCTTGCAGAGGTCAGAGCAATAAATATAACTATTTTCCCTGTTAAGAACCTCATGTCAGCCAGGTTAGCTGGTTCAAATGCAACAAATGGTAGCTTCTCTAACACAAAACTAAGATCCCAAGGAGGGGCTACAGGCTTACTCGGAGGTGTCTTGTGCAAAACCTTTTTCAAAAACATTTTGATGTGAGACTGCATTGAAAGTAGAGATCCATGGGCAGGCATGCTGAAATGGTCAATAAATAAACCTTGATTGCGGAGTAAGAAAGGGCCATAGTAACTCACACAAATATTGTAATACCAGAAAATAACTAGTAACCAAAATAACTCCATAGTATCCAGCTCAAGACTTATAAATATATAAATATAATGTATAAATCCATTTATTGTCAATAAGTTAAGAGTTGAGTGCTTTCGTCCCCCTCCAGGACTTCTTCAGAACTAAATATCAGGCAAATTATATACTTCTTAAAAACAATCAATTATCCAATTATATTATTCACATTACTGAAATTACTATTAACCCCTTTTTCATCCTAACATTTCACAATCATCCATACTTAAAAATTAGTATTACCTATTATGTACAATCTTTCCTTTAAAATAACACAGTCTGAAGCCATTAGTTTTGCAGCCCTCATTTTTAACACAGGGTTGATTGAAATATATTCATTTAAACTTGGCTTTTGCATTGCATCCAATCTAAGCTGACAAAGGAGTTCCTTGTATTCTATAATGTTTTCCCAAAATCCTCCTCTGGCATCTATTGGAACTACTTCCAAAATACCAAAGACAAACTTTTTGTACCCTTCACATATACAAGTGTGTTTAAATAATACATTGTTGTGGTTAGATTTTCCTATGTCGTCCAAGTGTTCATAAATTTTCTTGCTCAGTTTCCTCTCTGTTTTCCCCACATAAAATGAAAAACAAAAGTCACAAAGAGCCAAGTATACAAGGCCACCTGCGTAACAGTCACCTTTTTTTTAAAAATAACTTTCATATGAAGACTGTTATTCAAAGTGACCTCCCCTTTGTTAATGATGTATTGACAGTAATTACACCTGCCACCTTTAGTTGTCCCAGTCTTTCAAAGATGTGGACCTTTCTATAACACTTCCTTAATGTTCCTATCAACTTTGTATGTAAACGTGGGTGTACCTCCTACATGTTGGAATAACTCTTTATCCATTTTCAAAATCGTCCAGTTCTTTGTGATTATATTTCTTATTTTTTAGTTCCTCTCATTGTACTTTATTACCATAGTATTTTGAAAGTAACCTGTGCCCAAGTTGTTATTCAAACCTATACTTGTTAGTAGATCAGGCTTACCTAGAATACAGAGGAATCTAGTTCCCCTGTTATCCTCTACTTCCTTCCTCAATACTTTTAACATATCAAGGGGGTACCCCCTATCTAGGAATATCTTGCCAGTTCCTCATTAAACAAGGTTTTATCAGAATTCATCCTACCTGCTCGGATGAATTGTCCCTTCACCGGGTTCATCTTGCAGAATCTTGGGTGTCCACTTCTAAAGTGTAAATAACAGTTAGACTGTTTCTTTTCTGTATATACTAGTCACAAAAGCCCCCATTTTGTACTCTAAGGTGAATATCTAAAATGTTTATATCGTCAACGTTCTTGTTGTGTGTGAACCTTAAAAATGTCATTGTATCCTCTAAATAGCTCAGAAATGGTTCAATTTCCATAGGATTACCTTTCCATACCAAAAACAGGTCATACAAAAATCTTGAATAGTTTGACCATAAGGTAGAATAAACAGAGTTCAGAATAACTTTTTTCTCTCATCCTAATATCACAATGTTGCCAAAAATAGAGGTGCATGCTGTTCCCACTGCCACCTCACTAATCTGTTTAAAGTATTCACCTTTGAAGTACAAAAAATTATTAGTTAGGCCTAGCTCCATAAGGTCTACCAATAAGCATACCCCTTGGGCAGTAAACATCTTAGTTTCTAGAAGTGTTTCTTCAAACAGCTCTAAATCTTAAAAAGATCGATTACATCAACAGTCAGGAGGCAAGCTAAAGCATTTGAATCATTAGCATTGAGTTTTGCTAGGAAATCCGATGAATCCCTTAGGATATGTGGTTCTTGACTCAGTACCGGCTTGACTTTCCTGTCTATATATACAGCTAAGGTGTATGTCTTCGATCCTTGTGGTGCAACTATTAACCTCTATGGTGCATCCACTATATTTTTATGTAGTTTAGGGATAGCAAATGCAGCAGGAATTACAGGATTCCTATTATTCAAAAAATCGTAAACATCAGGGGTAATTGCTCCTTGAAAAAGAGCATCCTCTAGGAACAAATCAATCTTCCTATGGGTTATATTGATCTCATTCTTGGATACCACCATGAAACGAGTTTTGTCAAGGAGCATATTCATAATTTTACTGGTGTAGTCTATGTGTGTCACCACTACATCAGTAAAATTATGAATATGCTTCTTGAACAGGTAAGGAGAAGGGAAGACCTGGATTTTAGGATTTCTGTTGTCTCCACCAAGTGATTTCTCTTCTGACAAACTCCACCACTGAAATTTGACAAGACAATGGGAGTTGATACTGGGACCAAAGAGACTTCAGATACCATTGTATCTTTCTCATGTGGGGACTTGCCAGGTGTATCATGAGAATCATAGAAGCCATGAGACACAAAATCCTGAGATATTCCCTCACGGTGATTAAAGTTTGAGTGGAAAACCTTAGAAATAGTTGATGATATAGATCTATTGATCTATTTTTTTTCTGTGGAAGAAAAACTATTTGCAAGCACATGTCTATTTGATTTCTCAGGAGCACAATCATGTGTGAAGGAGTCGAGAAAGGCTTTTAAATATTCTCTAGGAGTCTCAGCTTCTGTATGAGATCTCTCACCCAAGAGAGATATTCCTAACACATTGAAAATGGCTTTGCAAAGATAATCAAATCATCTAAATATTTATTTATTTATTTATTTTATTTTACATTTGTTAACTGGGATAGTCCAGCTGGATATATGTCCATTTTCAGTGGAGGCCCGGGGAGAAAAGCTCCAAAGAGACAATTATTACAGAACATACAGACAAACTTGGGTACATACTTCATCTAGATCCATTAGGGTATCTAGTTATTGACACTTATAGGTATAAACTACAGACACTTATAGGTATAAACTACAGACAGATACAGTTTACAATAGTCATTAAACAGTTTTACATTGTTCATACTAACACTGTTATATGTATGTTATCATACCTTTGATGTGGTATACATTTATGGAAACATATGGACACCCTGTAGCCTGCAATGAGCTGTAACTGGAGATAGACACTTTGTGAACATTCTTGGTGCAGTGGATAGTCCAAAGGGTAAGCCAAAGAACTGATAATGTGCTCCAGATACACAAAACCTTAAAAAGTGTCTGAAGTCTGGATGAATAGGGATGTGATGATAATCATCTTTTAAGTCTAGTGTTAAAAGGAAACATGAAAATGGATGAAGAGGTAACAGGTAGTGAAGTGATATAATTCTGAATTTGGGTACTATCATAAACAGGTTTAGAAACTTAAAATCCAGAACTGGTCTCAAAACATTTTCTTTCTTTCTTTCTTTGGCACAACTTCCTTAAATAAAAACCTTCCCCATTTGGGAAGGAAGAACCTGTTCTATTACTCCTTTGGACAACATGTGATGAAGAACCAGGGAAAACAAAAGAGTCTGATCTGGAGGAGGAGGAATGACCTCCCTCCCCCTTGAAAGTAGGAATTCTGCCCCACTGCCATCTGTAACATTGTTGAATGATCTTCAGAACCCATTTATCTGAAACTATCTGTTGCCAAAGAAATGAATCGACATTCAGACTTTCCCGAAGGAATAAGGGGCCAGGGTGAAAGTGGGAGGCACAAGTTCTCTTAAATAGCCATTCAGACTTGTTTGACTGTCCTTTATTTTGGGAGGTTCAAGGCTTCTTTTTGGACAACCCCCTTGCTATTTCTTCTTAAATATCTGTTTATATGTATTTTGTTGAGACTGTTTATTTTACTTTTTACCAAAACTGGATGAGGAAATTGAGAATCTCTTAGAAAACTTGAGAAAGGAGGGCTGAAAAATCTGCGAGATTCCCTGGATTAATATACCCCTTTAATCACACTTATTGATCATCTCTGCAGCACAGGGGCCAAAAACTGAATCTCAATCTAAAGTAAAATTTAAAATCACATTTTAACATCATCTAGGATCTTCTGAGAATGCAGCCTTGCAAACCTCAAAACAGTACCAGTGGCCATAGCACTGGAAGAAGTGTCAACAGAGTCATACACACACTGCAAACAATGAGTAGTGACCTGTGCAACAGAAGATGCTAAACTGTTTAAAGCAGATGATTTTTTTCCTGTCAAGAAAAATATGCAGGTAAAACATTCCTCATACTTTCACAATTAGAAGGAACTTTAACACGACCCTAACAATTCAAAATTCTGAAAAAAATCAAAGTTGCAGAGGTAGATACTTTTTCCCATGCTTATCAATAATATGTCCTGCCTCATCAGAAAAAGGAGTGTTGAAATTAACAGTGTTCAGCAGCAAGGGGATTACCTAAAGCTTATAGTTGTTGGGTCAGGTTTGGGAAGACTGTCTAAAAACTTAAAAGACTGAGAAACTTTATACATCCTGTCTTCCTTTTTTGTGGTACCAGACTGACTAACAGGAAAATTGCAGGCAGTAACATACATACACCCTCCAATGTCAATAGAACTGGAGGAAATGGTGAAGGTTCTGGAAATTTCTTATGTAACAGCTACTGGTATTTTCCAAGGGACTGAGAAGTATCAGTGCTCAACATCTATTAACACTAGCACATTCTAGCAACCGTCTCAGAAAAAAACCCACAGGGAGAGTCAGAAATTGAGCTCTGTTATGAGTCTGAATCAGAAATGTGAGGAGAAAAGCCTGTATCTGTCCCTTCAACTTCCTATTCAGATTTAGAATTTTGAATCTCTTCAGGAAAGGAGATATCCCTCTTTCTTTAAAAAAAAACTACTTTATAAAAAGAATCAATAACCTGAATTAAACTCTGAGCCAGAGCAAGTAAATAATTTCTGTAAGGAAATTTGAGGAGGAGCAGACACATGCTTAGTTTTCTGTTTCTTTTTGACAGAAACAAAACGGGGCCAGTCGTGTTATTAATGGCAGCAGCAGCTTACCAAGGAGTAGACACAGCATTCTGATACAACAGGGAAGCCTTCTCTGTTCCCTTTCCCAGGGATGCCAAGAGTGCCTCTCCCTTACCTACTGAGGGGCTAAAAATGAAGAAATATTCCCTTTTGCTACGGTGAACTGTCCAATAAATAATCCACAAACCAAAAGACAGCTGGTTCACCCCAGGCTAACACTGTGCTGAAAAGCAAATAAACTGTCTGTGCAATCCAGTAATAAAAGTTCTGTTAAAATCCAGAATTTAATGAAAAGAATGAAATAAAACAAAATAAGAACAAAAATAATAAAAATTAAGTCCCTTGTCCAACGATAAGCAAATAGTTCTTCTTCAGATCGTATAATCAAATGGGACATTCATCTGTATATATAGGCCAGTCAAAATTATTCACCCAATGAGAATATCAACACCAAGATTCCAGCCAATCCATGTTTGTTTTTCTCCATCTGATTTGCATAAACTGGGTTAACAATCCCATTTTCTAAATGGATGCCTCACACAGCTTGTTAATGTTCAGTACTAATGAAATATGCAAAGTAGGTGATGTTAGTAACCAATAGCACTTCCAAAAGAAGTAACAGATGAAGCAGATAGCTTTCATGCATACTTAGAAGCATGCCTCACACTAATGTATTGGAGTCAGAATATGCAAAATAGGTGAACTAAACAGTCAATAGTAGCTTCCAAAAAAACAGCAAAAGACAAATCTGCTAGCCTTCATGTGTTCTTATTGAAAAACGTCAATTAATCCCAAAAGTAGTTCTTTACATGTTTCTAATATTCAATAAAGAAAAAATGGCACGAACAATAAATGGATGATCTAAGTAGCCAATGGTGGCTTCCAAGGAGCGGCAAAAAACAATTCTGCTGACTTTCATAAATTCCTATTATGAAACTTATTTTCTTTAATCTAATTAACCCAAAAGAAGTTTTTCACATATCTCTGATGTCCAGTGATGGGGATGACAAAAAAATAATATATATAGTAGTATGCATCGCTATCAATAAAAAAATAGGTGGTGTTATTACTAAAATTTTCATTTCTCAAGACAGGAATATAGCAGGACAATTATTAAGTGACAATAAATGTCAAGGTTCCATGTCTTGCATGGCCACATTTGTACCGTGATAAATTCACATGGTGACTGCCTATAAGTTTTTCCTGAGAAAAGTATAGGTATGTTATTTCACTCTAGCAATGTATGCAGATTTCAGACTTCATTTCATCCATCCAAAGTCAGTATATATAAGTTTCTGACTTCATCCCATCCATTCAAGATCAATAGGGAACTTTTACTAGAATTCCACCATCTCTGTTTAGATGCTTATCATATTGTCCAGTTTTGTATTGATGAAACCAGAGCAGGAAAGATATGAGCATATTAAACTACAAATAGAGTATGTGGCTAATCCCTGTTCCATAGCAGCTTTAGATGCTACACTAGAGGTATCCAGGGTAAATATCAATGATATGAGGTACAACAAATGGCCACAGCAGAGTCAGCCACCTGTTACTGAGTGTGAGGCAAATGGCTAGCCTGCTGTGTTGGCAAAGACTGTTTCCTTATCTTTTTATTTTTCCTTTTGTGGCTAGAAGAGGGTCCAGCCATGTGATCAGTATTTCTTCCATGGTAAAGCCGAGAATAGTGCCTCTTTCCAGATGAAGGCAAGCAGCAAATACCTGTAAAAATTACAAGTCTTGAAAAGTTACTTTTTCACAAAAAACAGTAAAAAGCACTTTTAAGATACCTTTCAAGTACAGAAAAGGAAAATAAGCACAATTTCACCACAGAAAAAATGTTTTTCAGTTACTTTGCACAATTTTTAAACTGACAGTAAAAAGAGAGCTAAAAATATGATGCACTCTCACTATGATGAAGTGATGAAACTCAAACAATATTTAGCAAATGGAAGTATTTTTTTCCCCAAAGGGAGCCTATCTGCTCAGCAAAGAATCAGCACTGAGCTAACTGCCAATCCTCAAAAAACTTAGAGGAGTGTACTCTTCGGCAGCAGTAAAGATCTAAATGGCTTAGCAGACAAACTTCTCTTTTAGTCAGTTGCTTGATAGTTTGGGTGCATTGAAGGTGCCCTAAAGCTTTGGAAACTGGCTGCTATATTCCTGGCAGGATACAACTCATACAGCTAAGGCTACTGCAGTAGTGATCAGTATGATGAATACCTGCATTTTCTGTATAATGTTGATCAGTTTTAGCCAGCAGATGCTAGCTGTTTATTTGCTAGTCATTTGAAATGGCTTTATCTATGATATTTGTATGCATGTGTATTTTGTACAATGTCTTTAAATGAAAAGTTGTAAGGATCCCATTGTTGTGTCATATGCAACTTTAAATGTTCCAAAACTATTAAGATAATGTTAGCATAAATGTATCGCCTGTATTGTACACTTAACTTTTTAAGTGTGTATGCTTTGCATTAGTGCATCATGTTTTTTTTTGTTTCCTAGATGTTTGATACATATAAATGAGTTTTTCAAGTTCAGCTTCATTTATTTGGGACTGTACTGCCATACTAATTTTACTACCAAATAGTACTGGCCTCAACTTATAATAAGGTCCACCCTAAAATGAGCTGTATCAGTTACTGTTGAAATGCTTCTGTAATAAAACCATAAGCAACAAAAATACATTTTATATTAATCTGATCAAGGCTTTATCTCATCTTCTGAGTGACTAAAACTGATGAAGGTTCACAATTTGTTACCAGTTCATTTTGTGTTTTAGTGATAAATATATGTACATAATATAAAATAAAATAAAATATCTGGTTGAACTATTTACCTCATTTCCTAGATGTAACCTTTAAACATTAGTTAATAAGTTAATACCCAAGTTTCAGTCAATTAAATATCTGATTTTCTGAATGATCAGGTGTTAACACTCAAGTATTTTCATTTAAATCTTGGCCAAAGTTTAACATCTGACTAGCATTTTATCAACTGCACATTTGCATGCCAGAAACTATCCACACTACAGGAAACTATTAATTTCCCACCCACCATCACCATATATTGTGCTCTACAGCTCTTCAATCATTTGTCAGTGAATGCATCTTCCTCTTTTATCTCTTTCTGTTACCTTCTTTAGTTCTGGCTCATGTGTTTGGGGGAGACTTTTATTCCCTGTCACAGAGACACTATTTAGAAACTTTTTGAACTGACACATTTGTGGTTGAAGTAATTTCAACATATAATTCATTAAGTGATTAAACTGTTTTCATGGCTTTAATGTAGAATATGACTGTTGATCTGCCAGGATATTTTGAATTGCATCTGGCATTTTGCACAACATCAATTTATTATTATTATCATTTTTTTTTTCAAAAAAGAAAAACACATTTTAACCAGATGTAATTTTACTGTTGACATCTGGTTTATGC
>NC_056735.1:1756493400-1756523400 GCF_019279795.1 Protopterus annectens | reverse complement strand
GTCATGCTTACTCAACCTTGTGAATTTTTATGAAAAAGTCACCAAAGCAATAGATGAAGACAAAATGGTTATCTTTAGTATGACCTCAGTGGTTCTCATTAGAGATAATATATAATTATCAACCATGGGATGGGTCAGGCTAATCTATACCAAATGGGCTAGGTTATTTCCAGCACTAAGAAAGGGAAATTGGGTAGGCTTAAAATGACTCGCAAGGACAATTAGCCTAGTACTTTTCTATGAACCTATGAGTACTCAGGATGGCCCTTATAATATAATTCAACTATACAAATTCACCCAATTCAATTGCAAATGATGTCAATTTAACCAATGTTTCCCTTTCTAAGCTTATGTAATATGTCGGTAGTCAGGGTGGCCCAAATAATGAGATTGACACAAACTGTATGCAACTGGCTTCACCATGGACCTGGCCAAAGCCTTTGACACAATTTCCCACTCAGGTATAGGAGAAAAGCTAAATAAACTGGGATTAAACCCCTGTGCCACCCACTGGATTGGCAACTGGCTCACAGATAGGATGGAGATAATCAAAATAGGGGAAACTATGTCCCCAAACAAACTACGTCCCCAAACAGACCAGTTATCAGTGGAGTTTGCCAGGGCTCTCTGCTGGGACCTCTCCTTTTTGACATCTACTTTTCTGAAGTAAAAGCCAATACCAAAGGGCTCTGACCAAGTTTGAAGATGGCTAAAAGCTAGGAGCTGTCACTGAATCCCCAAATATTTCAGACATCCTCCAGGAATATTTGTCCCAAATAAATAACTGTTACCAAAATCATGGACTGAAACTAAATGACAAATAATACATGATTGTATCCTTTGGGAAGTCATCTTCCCCAGTGAACTACTACATTGACAATAGGCCCCAAAGAGCTGACCCACTTGTTTGGGATTTGGGAACCTATGTTAAAGACGACCTAACTTTTGACCAACATGTGTCTGTTGTTGTATGACATTTTTGTTATATTGCACAGCTTATAAACATAGAGAATGTGTCTAGATCTAGTTATGTCAATGCCCCCCTTTACTCATTAGGCCAATTATTAAATATAATGCCCCGTTGGAATATGTCTGTCCAGGCACATTCAACAACTGGAACGTCCACAGAGCTACCTTACTAAAAGGATCCAAGGCCTAAACAACATGTCGTACATGGGCCAAAGCTCTGTCACTGCACTCGTTATCCTACAGACTGCTAACAGGTCACCTGTCTCTGACAAATAAGGCATCCTCTGACCCATTACTGATGGAGTTACTGCACATCATCAAGTCAAATGGCATAAAAAATACTCAGATTAGGGATCTAAACTTCTGCAGCATCAACAGCATTATTTGGAGGGACAGGTATACCTCACAGATGATAAAGCTGCTGTGGAACAGACTCCCATCTACATAAAGCAAAGTTCATCCCTGTCCATATTCAAGCACAGCTTAGCTCTACTGACGGGAAACAGAACATTTACTACAGGACTACCCCTGTGATACTAATGGAAAGAGGAATCTCCTTAATGGTTTATCCCACCCATGGGTCTCCTCCAGTTATCTGTAGTATGACCCCAGTGGTTCTCATTAGAGATAATATATAATTATCAACCATGGGATGGGTAAGGCTAATCTATACCAAATGGGCTAGGTTATTTCCAGCACAAAAAAAGGGAAATTGGGTAAGCTTAAAATGACTCGCAAGGACAATTAGCCTAGTACTTTTCTATGAACCTATGAACCTATGAGTACTCATGATGGCCCCTATAATATAATTCAGCTATACAAATTCACCCAATTCAATTGCAAATGAGGTCAGTTTAACCAATGTTTCCCTTTCTAAGCTTATGTAATATGTCGGTAGTCAGGGTGGCCCAAATAATGAGATTGACTCAAACTGTATGCAACTGGCTTCATTAGATTTACTTTAGAAACAGCAGACATGGGACACTAGGCATCATGATGTTCAGGAATTGTGACAGAGAGATAAAAGACACCAAATCCCTTAAAGTTATACAATACCAGAGAGTACCCATGTGTAAGAGGGAAGAGCAGGAAAAGCTGGAGAAGGAGAGTTGTATGGCTCTAATAATAGTGACAGGGAGAGTCAAGAAAATAATCCTGAAGGAAAGGCTAGCTGTTTTCCTAAAAGAAAGCATGCGCAAGGACAACCATCACAGATTTGTGGCCAATAGGAATGTCTATCAAATATAATCCAATTTTGTGACTCTCATTTAATGTAGATAAGTTATGATGACTCAAACTGAATCATTAGAAGTCACATGCTTGCTATTTAGCTTCATTCTCATCCTGTGCCTAAGCAGAATAACTTTTATTTTAGTACACTGTTAGCTTCTTTTGAAGTTCTGCTGTTTTTAATTTCCCTTAATGATTTGGGTCTCTAATACCATGACAGGAATGCTCATATCTACTGAAGTGATGTGATTAATGTGGTTAAAAGTGCAGAGTATTATTACAATTATAGAGTATTTGACTACTACTCTACCACAATATAAATTCTGTTGTTGTATCACCCCTTGTACTCAGGGTGTTCAGTGTGTGAAATGTGAGACCACGTACATAATGTTTATCCTTTTGGCATGATACAACACACTAGATTCAGTATACTATACAACCACTATATTTCATACCACATATTGAGGTGTAGCTCATGTCTCTTATTTTAAATAAGTTGCCAACTAGCAAGCAGCTGACATGACAAACCACAATGCAGCACACATTACCCACTAATAATTAACGCAAATTCCATATGACAGCAGTATTAACCATGTTTTTAACCAGCTTCACTTACAGCTTCATTAGGAAATTGCAGAGGCAAGAAAGCTGAGGGACCATGCCTCATTTTAGTGGCAATAGCAGGAACCATACCAGGAACTGTATGACCAGCTAGGGCAGGGGATCCTGCTGCAGGACAATGTCATCAGTGGCTGTGGTTAGGTTCCCTTTTTGTTGCACTGCAGGCTCACTATCATGACTGACCATGCCTATCAAAAGACATAAGATATCACTGCAGCATGGAATGCCACTGAAACACACGGGCCTCCTTCTAAGCAACTCAAAGACATTAAAAACGTTCTTGGGTCTGATGTACTGTATGTAGAACCATCTTGATGGTGGCCCTGATGTTAGGGCTGGGGAGGGAACATAAAATTCCATTCTCCTAGAGCAATCAGCCTGGTTAGTATTGCATTTAGAACTTTATTAACACAGATACATGTGACTCAGCTATGCCATCTCTGGCTTCATATATCTTATATCCAATATTTCATTTCCATGCATATCAAGTGTATAGGTTGGGCATGCATTTAAGCCAGGTAGGCATGCATATCTGTATAGCTGTCATTATTGCCACATTATACTGCACATAACTTTATCACAGCTTCACACTCAGTGGCACATTATCAGTTCCTGTTAATGCTGATATTTTTTTAGAGATAACATTGTGCCTGAGAATACTGATGTGCATTCCAGTGTCCAGGCCTCTGGGTATATGGTTAATGTGGACACTATTAATGTCTAATACTGATGTCTGTGTCTTGGTACCACCTACTGAGAGTGTGTACACATTGCATAAGGTTGGATAAACTCAGAATGTGTCAGCATGCCACACCTGGAGAGATGGCAGGGACACTATGATAGAACTTAGAAGCACAGGTTGATGTAGACTCTGGTTCATCTAAAATGACTGCACCTTCTGAAGCCTTATTTCAGTATCATGATCCACAATACAGGAATGTGCAGGATTAAACATTAGTACTGCATGATATATTGACACCTCACATGCAGCTGGAACTTTAAAGTGCCGTATGGATCACACTCCTCAGCCTATCCCCAGAATTACAGTTATCCATGAAGGTAAAGAAGCAGATGGCCTCAGTGGATCTACAAAATATATATATTTTTTATTTTTGAAGGGGAGACCTTCCGTCATATTTGAGGTGTTGCGGAGGTGCCCCTATCTATGCAAATTTATTGTTGTTAGGGTGGGAAAACTCATTTGTTTTCAGTTCAGAATTTTCATAATATATGAGGTTATATTTCAGGTTTCTGGATGATATATTTATTTTATGGAATGGCCCTGAGGACCATATTGATAATTTTATTGAATATTTAAGTAACACCACCTTCTTTTTGAAATTCACTTTCCATTACAATAAGAATGTTAATAACTATTTAGACAATAGAAAATAATTAACTGAAGGTGATTTTTAAGTCTAAAATTAACAGGAAACCAACATTCAGTAATTTGAATTTATCATTTACTAGTCACATCCCTTTTCACAAAAAAGAAGTTTCGTTAAGGGCAAATGTAAATGAATGGTTAGAATGACATCACAAAAGGAAGATTTAGTTAAGAAGCTTGAGAGTGATCCCAGTTGCTTATTGATAGAGGGTACCCAGAAAATGTGATTCAGAAAATAGTGAGAGAAGCTTTTACCCAATGGGGTAGAAAATATAAACCATTGTTTGGTACTGGTTTTGAGGATGGAAATTCCATTGTTATAGAGAACAATGATAGGTATGACTGAGCAACGGTGGTGGAGTTTAACCACACTACACCGAGAATTAAAGAAATTATTTCTAGGCACTGGAATATGTTGAGGTTTAATCCAGAAATTGAAGGCATGGCAGCCTTTGACCCTAAGTTTGTCTCCAAAACTGGTCAGAACTTAAAACGTTTATATAAATAGAATGTACATCATAGGCAAAAGAAAGACAAAATACTAAATAATGTGGGGGGATGTAGTCAATGCCCATATAACATTGATGAAGGTAGTATTGTACTAGGTAACACCTTTAAGACAAGTGCGTTTTTTTTTTTTTAAATCAATTGTGGAAGCAAAGGTTTTATATTCCAAACAGTATATAAAATATTTGACAGTTTTATGTTGTAAAAACTGACAGAGCACTGATGAACCATATATATGAGCATATATATAGCATTAAGCAAAAAAAAAATCAATAACACTCTATAAATACTCTTTACTTGATGCTTCTTGCAATGATTTAAATTTGGTATTCTAAATAGGTAGACTTTGATCCTCGGGGTGGGGATTGGGAGAACAGATTGGGGTATAGACAGTTGCCATGGCAATTTAGATTGAATGTACCCCAGGTTTAAATGATTACACATCAATACAACCTGTCTTAAAAATTCAAGCAGCTAAATTATAATTTTTGTAGCATACTTTCTTAAAAGTTTTCCTGTCTTGTCCTATATTTTACTTGATAATTAGCTTGGTGATATTTTAAGCTTTTTTAATAGCATAAACATTTATCTTTTTAAGCTGTTAACCTTTATTCTTTATTTTTTGCTTTATAAAAATAATAGAGTATTAAATGTTTTGGTAAAGCTGCATTGTAATAGAATATTGTTCAAAACAGTGCTTGTACCTTTAAGAAAAGGTTTAGTACATTAATGAGAGTTTAATTGATCTTATTACTAATACAATGGACATTATATAAAGAATGACTGAATTGTTTGTGTTATTATGATGAAGTCCTGGCTGTACTGGATGAAAGCACTTAATGTTTGTGTATGAGGTTATATATGCTACTATGAGTCGTATGTTTCTTCTCGACTGATATATGTTAAATGAACTACTTACTATGTTCTGCTTGCTATTCTTGGATTATGCCTTGTTTGTTTCTTCCTGACTATGTATGTAAACTGAAGCTTTTCTCCCCAAACCTCCTCTGAAAATGGACCTATGTCCAGTTGGACTATCCCAGTAAACAAATGGAAAATAAATAAAGATATATATGTATGTATATATATATATATATATATATATATATATATATATATATATATATATATATATATATATATATATATGTATATATATATATATGTTAAAAGTTTTTGTTGGAGCTTCACTTTGTTTTACTTCAGATTTAAAGCAGTTTTTCATACTTCATTTTCACCTTTTTTGATTTAAAGAAGCAGGCAGTAAGAACCGTCCTCCAATTCATGTCTGTTGCCACATATTTTATCTAGCAGTGAATCTCTATTATTGAAACTATGTATGAAGGTGTAGAACAGTGTCATCATGAGCAAATGTGCCTCTCCTGGCTAATGCAGCCCATAACTATGTCTCGCAACACTAGATCTGCATGTGTATTTGATGCTTATAGTAAGATACGGCATGTGCATTTCATGAAGCTTAAAAAGTCATTGTACGCATATTGCATGTGTTGTTGAGAATCTTTATTCAAGTGATATGACACACTGGTTCTGTGTTATCACCATTATCACCATCACCATCATCATCATCGCCATTATCATCATCATCATAGCTATCTTGTAGAGTACACCTTGCTCCCAGCATGGGACTCCAATCCCATGCAGTATGATTCCTTAATGACTGTCATTTGCTTTGGCCATACTGTAAGATCCAAAGTTAGCAGACTTCCACCCATGAGATATTTCTATACTGGGACACCTTACAACAGAACACCATGTAAACCAACCTAGGTACACTCTATAGTGCACCCCAGGACACATCATGTAAAGCAACATGAGGGATATCATATGGAACACTCTGTGACGCACTGGATGACACATCCCATGGAGAACTTCATGGATGCCCTCACAACAACAATTAGATGCAGTCTTTCTAAGCCCACTGTGTGTGTGTTTTATGACCCTCATTGCGTATATGTTCTTATGTCATCTCTGAAAATGATGATAACTGACTTCTGAAACTTTTCTACTTGTACTGCTGTACAGTGATATCTCATGCATAGTGTGAACAGATCATTAACTGTATTATCTACACTGGTTTCATTATGACAAATACTATATACTGTATACATCATTTTTTTCTGTTGGCTTTACAATTGGTTTATTGTTATGATAACCAGATCTATACCAGACATTCCAGCTTTGGCAATACTAATTTGAACTCATCTTTGCATCCATAAGTAGCCCATCCATTTTCATGAACATCCCGAA
The DNA here is from genome assembly GCF_019279795.1 of Protopterus annectens. Lineage (NCBI taxonomy): Eukaryota > Metazoa > Chordata > Ceratodontiformes > Protopteridae > Protopterus > Protopterus annectens. The sequence continues at coordinate 1,756,516,418 of NC_056735.1, read as the reverse complement.
CAGTGCAGTCATTATCATCACTTGATGAACGTGGCTCTGGTGCTGATGACTATGGAGATATCAGATGTCTGGCAAGAGCATGGACAGCCTGCTTCCTTATAATCATGTTTTGTGATATGATATACACAGCAAAGATCTTGATCATCTGTTCAGGGTAGTACTGCAGTGCATACCTCTCAACTTCTTAGCACAAGAAATCTGGACAAAGCTTGACATAATGGGGGGACAAAGGTCCAAAAATAGGGACACATTTTAAATATTGCTCTTATAAACTTATAAAGTTGCTATAATAACAGAATGCATGTTAGAATGCATTTTCTGAAGGATATGAAGTCTGAAAATCAAATGTATGTGATTATTTAGTGACTTTAATCCTTAGCTCATTTCAGTGATTTGTCAAAAAACACAATTTTTATGAGGAACAGATCAAAAATATGAGGCAAAAATCTAGACATTCTGCGAACATCTGTGCAGTTGAGAGGTATGCTGTAGTGCTTCTCCTGTGGTACCAAGGCACCTGAAATGGGTCATGTTCAAGCACACCACTCAGGCTGTGGACATCATTATTCCAATGTTTTGCCACTGTTCATGGATGCCATATTATTGCCACCAGCCTCAGCCCATGGAATATCCTACAACATCTTCTGTTCTTAAAATAATGTTTTTGTTGATTTAAATGCACATCTAACATGCAAAGACAATGAATGAATAAGTAAACATTATGCTTCCTACATTTTCAAGTTAGAAGCCTCTCTTGGTTCATAGGTTCATAGGTTCATAGGTAGGTACTAGACTATTGGCCCTAGGGCTTATATAAGCCTAGCCAAAAAGGTACCCTGGCATTCGCCACCTAAGAAAATTATTTTCCTGTGCCCCTGTTGAGCAGAGCCACAGAAGTGATCTCCGGGGTGAATTTCCTATTTTCCATCCAATCATCAAGATTTTTCTTGAAGAGTGCTAATGAAGAGCTTTGTTTGATATAGGTAGGTGGTTTGTTTCAGAGTATGGGAAGTCTCTGGGACAGGAATCTATCCCTCCAGCATGTTCTGTTTATTGTGGTGACAAGGTTTAGGTCCCTAGAGTATGTAGCACAGAGGGATTGGGATTTCTTTAAGTGGAGCACATCCAACAGCTCTGGGTTTGACATAGCTTTGTATGTTAGGCAGAGATCACCTCTGAGTAGGCGATATGCGATGGAGTAAAGCTGGAGTTTTTTGAGACGGTCTGCATAGGGCATCTGTTTGAGGCCTGTAATCTTCTTTGTGAGGTATTTCTGCAGCCTTTCCAGTTGATGTCTTGTGAGGTACAAACCAAAAGGGGCATTGTACTCAATAATGGGTCTAATGAGTGATGAGTAGAGGGGAACAATGAGAATGAGAAACCTTTTGTGATGAGGTGTGCCACATAGAAGGATTTCCTGACTAATGTGGCGATGTGATTATCAAAGGAGAGACTGCTGTCCACCTGTGTCCCAAGGTCTCTTATCACACTTTTGGTGTTAAGTAGACTGCCGCCTATGTGGTAGTTCATGGGTGCAGAGTTTTTACCAAAGGGGATGACAATGCACTTTTTGGCATTGAGCTTGAGGCCATGGCTTTGACACCAGGCATCTGTCTCCATGAGGCCCTTTCATAAGATGTCCACATTGTTAGGAGCTTTGATTATGACACCTAGTTTGCAGCCAACTGCGAACTTCATTAGACAAAGACCTTCTGTGTTAGCCTGTACTTCAGAGAAGTAGATACCAAACAGGAGAGGACACAGGACTGAACCCTGTGGTACTCTACTTGTCATTGGTCTGAAGTCAGATTTGGAGTCTGCCACTTTCATAGTGTGGGTTCTGTCAGTGAACCAGCTGACAACCTATCTTGTGACATAGGGATTTATACCTAGTTTAGTAGGTTTATCTATAATTCCAGAGTGGGGGATGGTATCAAAAGCATTGGCGAGATCTAGGTAGGCTGTGTGAACCACCTTAACCTTGTTTACGACTTTAGTGACTGCTTCAAAGAAGTGTATCAGGTTTAGGAGACATGATCTGCCTTTTACAAACCCAAACTGGGTAGGGTCCAGAGTTTTGAGATTGCCAGTGTCTTTGTTTATAAGTTCCATGATGATATGTTCCATGGCCTTGCAGACCAGGCTCATCAGGCTAATGGGTCAGTAGTTCCAGGTTGCTGTGGTGACGCCCCTATGTGGAGTGGTACAACCATCGCTGTACACCATTCAGTGGGCACAAAGCCTGAGGTGAGGCTATGATTGAACACGGTACTTAGGTGGGGTGCCAGTTCATTCTGTAGTTTATGTAGCATGCAGACTGGAATGTTGTCAGGTCCCATGGATGCTGTGTTCTTGGCTTTGGAGAGTATATTTCTTTACATGTGCAGCTGTGATTACAGGAACTTTGCATTATTCCAGTACAGAGATGGGCCCTTTAGGGGGTGAGAGGGAGGGTAAAGTTAGTACTGTACCTATCTGCCAGGATGATGGCAATATCTGTTGGTTCTGTTTATTTAGTGCCATTGTTCTGTAACTCAGAGCAAATCTGAGTGTTGCCATTGAGATTATTGACATAGCTATAGAATGCTTTGTGGTTGTCCTTAGAATCAGTGATGATTTTTTTTTTCGTAACTAGCTTTAGAGAATTTTATGAGAGATCTCAGCTTCTTACTTTTTGCAACAGCTTCTTTGTTCTTTTGTAGAGTTTGTTTATGGCAGGGGACCACCAGATTGGCTTCCTTTGTTTGGAGGATGGCATATTGGTTCTGTTAGGGATAGCATGACCTATGCACTCGTGTAAGTGCTTATAAAGTGCATTTGTGTAGGATTCAGCAGTCGTACCTCTATTGTCCAGCTGCATGGGTGTCGTGAAATTTGCCACTTCTGTCATAAGAAGCGTGAAGTTGGCTTTGTAAAAATTTGTTATGGTGGTTTCCCTAATGGGGGGTGGGGGCGGGATGTGGATGTCTAGGGTGATTAGTTTGTGGTCGGATCAGACCAATGAGGAAGTGACCTCTGGTGTGGAACACCGGTCGCCCATGTTGGTAATGACCAGGTCTAGGATATTGTTGCCCCTGGTGGGGGTGTGGATAAGTTGATCCAAGGCATTGGAATTTATGAATTCCAGAAAGTGCTAAGCAAAAGAGTTGGCACATGAGTAGTTTCCCCAGTTAATGGTGGGATAGTTGAAATCACCCATTATTAGGGTGTTGGGTTGCACCCTAATATTTTCCAGTGTATCAAGAAATGAAGAGTGGGAATCCTGGGGCATGGTGGGGGATCTGTAGCAAGCTACAATTTGGATTGCAGTCTTACCCAGAGTTTGTGGCACCTGGATAATCTCGGAATCATTATGCTGAGCAACTAGCCTGGAGATTGCTCAACTAGCCTGTGGAAATGTCCCTGCTGGAAGAGGTGGTCCACCTCACACAAATGGCAGCTATTTGCATCATCCATACCATCAGTATACTGATCAAGTACATTATTATGATGCCATATGCATTTCAGACCACCTGACAGTTCAAGCAAAGGTAGCCTTCCGTGCTCTTGTACATATCCCATATAAGATGAAGTGGTGCATAATTTGCAATATGTTTCAGCTGACAGGCACTCAGGACTGAGGAGAGGATCATAGTGAATTCAAGGTAAATGTCTCTTGCAACCATGTCGGTTTCACCAGCATCCACCGTTAAACTATACCACCCTCTTGAAGAGGGAAAGGCTAGTCATGTCTGATGTTGGTTTAGGAGTACCCATTCAATTATCCAGGTCCTGTATGAAGGAAAATAAAGTGTCATGCTGCTTAATTTATAGAGGAATTCAGTTCCACATGAGTGACAGGAGCTGTGTGATGAGCCTGTTTCACTATCAGATTTTAGTTATCTGCTAGTTCTGGTGTTGGGAGAATATCTGCTTTGTGGAAATGCAAGACACCTCGAACCCCTGGGTCCCTTATGACATGGAAGGAAAGGCATAGATTTCTGCTCAAGATACTGAATAATTTAGCACTCAGGTACTACGTATAGTCCCTACAGGATAAAAAAAGTATAATATGAGCAACCACTTAGACACTAATGTATCATGAAAGAAGAATAAAATCAAAAGGCAGTTACTAGTTTGCCTAGCAGACTGATTTGTCATAAGATCAAGTATAGGTGGAGGGAGTCCACTTTGGCACTGCAGTGCATAGCAATGATGTCCAAGTGGCCAGCAGGGAATTGTCGTAACGCCAATGGGGGTGCAGGGGGGCTTGCCCGCCTGATTACACTTGGTGGAAAGTGCTTTGATTTATGTTGTTTAAACTCAGTATATGTATGATTTGTGTTTTCAGTTTTTTGAGTTTCAGTATTTTGAATTTCAGTGTTTTGAGTTGCAGTGTTTTGAGTTTTCAGTGTTTTGAAGTTTCAGTGTTTTGGTCGTCTGTATTATGAAGTTTTCTCATTTTCACTGTTTTGAGCTTTCAGTGTTATGAAGTGAATCTGTATATATATATATATATATATATATATATATATATATATATATATATATATATATATATATATATATATATACATATATATATATATATATATATATATATATATATATATATATATATATGTATATAAATATATAAAAGAACACAACAAATACATATATGACCAAAGGCACTGTTAATGGAGGTGAGGGGGCTCAATTTAAGTATCTCTTGTAATTATTGATATCATCCCCTCCTCCACAGCCAAACAGATCAGCCTTGCAACACAATACCAACACTTGCAAGTCTCATACCCAGGACCTAACACAACATAACCACAAGAAGTTAACAGCAATCCATCTCACCTGTATGATGTCAGGATGGTATCAATAAGATATCATGTAGAACAGTCTGTCTACCATAGGGAATGTACAATGTCGAAGCAGTAAACATTCCAATGACACATATACACACACACATATATGCAGATACACACACACACACACACACACATATATGTGTATATATATATATATATATATATATATATATATATGTGTGTGTGTATATACATATACACACATATACATATATTACTACATACAGATATGTATAGGAAGATACATATTTATAGGGAGCACAGCATATTGAACAGCCAGTATTCCTACAGTTGCCACCTTTTAAAATGGACAATGTTTGATTCTCTTGTACAAAAGACAATTATTGCATGAAATATACCCATAGAGAAGTCAAAGGATATGACACCACACGCAGGTGTGCATACATAAGAAATGTTTATTTGTGTAATATTTCAGTTATATATGCCATTTCATATAGCTGTTAGGTGTTTGAAATACATACTGAGTAATGCAACTCCCAAACAAAACATTTTATACAGTAATCTGAAAGCATATCATATGTTGCTGTTCAGGCCAAGGCCTTCAAGTAGTACAACAGTAAAGAAACACTGGCCCAGAAGATAAGAATCAATCAACAGTAAGTAATGCAGATGTAGTTCAGCAGCCTCCAATTATACTCTGCACTCAACCCATAGGGGGAAAATAATTAAGTTGTCATAATGAAGATGTATCTGTTACATAACAATGCTTAACTTAAAACATCACTATCACACTGAAAAACAGAACTGTTTGTAAAACAGTAAGCACTAGACCACCAATGTTCCCAAGGTGAAATGTATGAAAATGTACAGCCATATACCTTAAGGTGTCTTACTACTAATATCCTTCACATGTTGTAACAGCCTAGGTTATATATGGTGCATACCCCTCCCTCATAGAATGACTTACAATGGCATATAACAGTGTTACATACACTGACATCTGGACTGTACAAGGACACACATGTGTTGTCCAGCTGCAGCCTACATATATATGGACCCTACCCCACAATATGTGTAGGGGTCCACAACATCATTGGAATGATGTCAGGAATGCCAGCATGACATAATGATAGGCCACTACTTAACAACCTCTTACTGCATAACATATGGACAAAGCCTAGTATATAGGTAGAGGACAGAGGCTGGAACACAGGGCCATATTTGCAATATTGTTGTTATACACTGAGAAAGTTGCTGGTGTTACATGACTGGTTGCAACATACCCTTATTCAGGAATATGAAGTTAGAAACACAAATGGATGTAGCCATGTACTGATAGCACTCAACAGGCAAAATGCCAGGGATATATCTGAGACAAGATCTGTGTGGTAAACAGACAAAACATAACAGCCAATCCTCTGGCCATCATGTGGATAGACCCACAGTTGAGAGCTATGCAGACAGACTGCATTCCATGCTAAACTAGTATGTACACACAAACCCTGTAAAACTAGTGGTACACAATGCATATAACAACACTATTCACACTGTCTGTAGGTCTGGAACCTTATACAAATATGTAGTTTACCTGTGTCTGCAGATCTTGTTGTAAGAGGTATTACTACCTGCTGTCTGTAACACTGCTGCCCACACACAGGAAGGATGTCCTCCATACAGGAAAGGTACAGGGACAACACCCACATGATTTAGTAATTTATAGTAGTGGGTTGCCATGACAGTGGTAATTGGAAGTACTACACAGCTGGCTGTATGCAGGTAACTAGTGGTGGACACTGATTGGTGCAGAGACCATCACCTGATTATGTGCATCACCTAAAAAATCCATGCTGCAATTTATTCAAAGCAGCTCAATCCCTGTAGTGGAGAGAGAGAGAGAGAGAGAGAGAGAGAGAGAGAGATAGAGAAGAGAGAGAAAAAACAAACAAACAAGCAACCAGTAAATAAAAAGTTGTTTATCAACTGAACCTACAAACATCCCCACATAACTAAGGGGACACATCAAACTTTATCCAGAAGAGACGACAATCCTACAAAGGTATGTGAAACATATATGCATGTAATTGAATGTAGTACTTGGTCTATAATAATGGGATAGATGTTGTGGAATGATTTATATGTGCCATCAGGAGTTGTTCTTGTAATGATTTCCTGCTGAACAACTGCTCTGGACAATAGTGTCTGTCCCTGTGGGCAGCGAGCCATACCTGTCAACTGTGCAGATCAGCACTGAATGACATAGTGTGTGTTCTGTACAGTAAGACATGTATATTAGTATGGAAAATACCTGGTGGCGGAAGTAATGCCGTTATAATAGACACATGAATTTCAGAGCCCACCACTTGCAGAACAGTCACGTTAACATGTAATGTAGCATGCACAAACGCCATAGGTGTGTAATAGGCTTACTTGCAATCTGTCCCTATATATACCCCCTAATGTTAGGCTGTGTTCACATGTGACACCTGTTTGTGTTGTAGCAAGGCAGAATAGTGCAACTGTGATAGAAGGAGAGTTTTATATATATCTGTGTGAGTGTGTGTGTGTGTGTGTGTGTGTGTGTGTGTGTGTGTGTGTGTGTGTGTGAGTGTGTGTGTGTGTGTGTGTGTGTGTGTGTGTGTGTGTGTGTGTGTGTGTGTGTGTGTGTATACATACATGTGTATATATATATATATATATATATATATATATATATATATATATATATATATATATATATATATATCAATCGTGTCCACTACTGTTGAATGACAGTGCTGCACGATATGTTTGAGACAGCATCACACATATCAATACACACATAGATACATATATATATATATATATATATATATATATATATATATGTATATGTATACAGCAGTAAGGGGGTGCATAATGGACAGTTATGTCTGGTGTGAAATCCATGTTAGGAACACATCGTCCTTGTTTGTGAAGGTTGGATTGGTATTTTGGGGAAGGATAGTAGGTATATTTAGGGAGCTAAGTTGGGTTGGAAGACAGACAAGACAGCATACATGCGTGGTGTATGACACATGTGGTGGATAAACACCTTGGATGGGGGGTGTTGTTTGGAATGTGGAAGCCCATGAGCCCCCATATGGAAACAATGGGACCAATGTCCCCACCCATGGACAATCACAACTGCATATTCACGGCCATGAAGTTGCCTGGGCTGGGGGCTGAGCAGGAGGAACATGCGGACATTGTGATTGTGTACTGAGGGCCTCAAGGTAGTGTAGCACATCCCCCAAGTCTCTGTGGAGCTCCCTATGCACCAGACCCTGGACCTATCTTCGGGTGACAGGATCCCATCTGTGTGTGCTCCCAGGGAGGGGACGAACACCATCCCCTGAGGTAGATCCACCTGAAGATAGTGCAGGAAAAGTAGATGATGAGGTCCCAGGGTGGGTCCCAGATGTGAAATGGCCTGGTAACATGGCTAGATGAGGCGGGAGAGGTGGTTCTGCTGGCAACTGTCTTCCCAAACATGATATTGTGTCACTGTTATAGAACATATGTGGGTAGTAATAGTCCACACATTCCAGGATTATGTATATCAGAATGCATAGATATCCCCATTAACATAAAACAACAGATGTGCAGCAGTCACATAGCAAACAGAACACATGCATATATGGAACCATAGTGGCCCTTACAATGGCATGCAGATAACATTGTTCGTAACAGCCCACCAATGATAGTGTTTCAACATGGAACATGACTACAAACATATTGCACAGATTGTTGTACAATATGATATATGTTCCAAAAATAGGTCTGCTGTAGACTTACCCGCTGAGTTGTGTGATCAGATTGTTGTTGCAGATATGGTTGGGGGGAGACAGAGATGTGTATTAACAACTATTATATCCTTGCAGTATGAGGTTCTCAGACCATTTTTCCTCTTTATGTCTTTCAGTCACAATTTCTCGGGAGAGACTTCCGATCTACACACCCCTGGAGAATGATATCATTATTACATACCTGGTGCAGCACTACCACCCCCTGTTTGCAAGTACAGCCCATGATCTGCAGGAGAGGACCACCCTGTGGAAAGATCTTGTCCACAGGGTAAATGATGTCAGCCTGCATAACTGCAGTTATGAGCAGGTCCGACATCGGTACACTGATCTACTCCACCATACCCGTCGGCATGCTGCTGCAGTTAGGAGAGATCAGCTTGCCACTGGGGGGGGGGGTCATGCCATCCAGCCCCCCAGACACATACTGAGGAGCTCCTCGCCAGTCTCAGGGCACCAGCCCACCCGCAAGCACAAAACCCGGTGGAGAGAATAGTGGAGGTGGGTGCTACCCACACAGTGGCTGAGGAGCATGCAGGTAAGGCCACAGGGCACATCAGTAGGCAGTTGTTGCGTATCTATCTGCATCTGTAGAGTTTAGTCATTCATATGTAAGGTGAAATATATATAGTCTGTTGCTCTGTTGTAGTAATAGACAGATGTGCATAATCTGTAGTATTGTGGGTTTGTACTGTTGATGTACTGTAATGCTGCTCGCACCCAGTAGCAATGTCACAGGTGTGGCTACTGACATCATATCTCCCACACAATTATGTAGGTCCCTCTGGTATACCTCCGGAGCAGCAGCAGCCTGTAGCTGCTGAGTATGGTGTTTGTTCAGGTTTGCCAATACACCGGTCATTTTATGGCCATAGTATATTCCATGCCACAGTTAACACATCTACCCATAATGCATGCTGTACATGTTCACTTATTGTTGCTGTTAACTGCACTGCATCACAGTGGTCACCACGGTGGCATATCTGAAGGACATGTAAGAGTCCTGCAATATAACTAGCAACCTGTCATTGCATGATGTGTGCACAGAGATGAACATAATGGTGGGACAAATGGCCTACAGAAGGGACATGTCTGAAACATCACCCTTATACAGTGCTACAATAGTGTATATACCACTATTAATCCAAAAACAACCAAAATTAGTCTTGAAAAAGACTAAAAACCAGAAGAAACAACACAAATTCCCCACAAATCAGTTTAATGTAGAAATCAGTCTTAGCGCCTCGGCCACAACAGCCTTCCAAGAGTACAAAGATAATAATGTACATACACTCCCTTTTATACCTGAGAAAATTAATTAACCAAAGTCAATTATCCACTTAATTAATCAATTGAAATCCAGATTTAAAATAACAAGACATAAAAAACTAACCAAATAAATACATACAATACATATAATACAAAAAATATACATTAAAGTAAACATCTCCAATTGACTTCTTTGTTAAGACCCATCGGTGACAATGTATTATATTTCAGTATGAAAATAGTTTCTTTATATAATAAAATATTCTTCAATAATTTATTATCCCCTTTTTTAACAAAAACGTGTTCCAAAATAGTATACCACTATTACACTGGCAACTGTTACACTGGCAAATGTTACATATCTACACTATGGCATATCACAATACTGCATTCCACAACCCTTATAACCTGTAATGTGGTCCTAACATGAGCAACGAATGTGTAATGTGGAATCCTATGTTAGGACAGCAAATATGAGGAATACATACCTTCACAAACACTTGAAGCATATGTGTACATACACTCCAAAAACATATTGTGGAAGCAGTTTTTGAGGTACTGACAGCATGCACTCTTCATGAGTACAGATCTTCCAGCAAGTACAGGTCCTCAGTGTCACACCAAGAAATGGTTTGCTGTCCAAGACGTTTGGCCATCAAATGTGCCCACTTAACTGCAACAGAGGCAGCCGTGGTTTGCACACATCTTACAAGCCATGGAATGGATCCCATACCCAAAAGATAGCACCCAGGAGTTGGACATGTAGCCTTACCTCACCATTGCATATACCATGGCAAACAGTGCAGACAGTCATGTATGTGGCGAGGATGTACGGGACAGGATTAATGTAGAAAATAAACAGATGGCCATCCAAGACAGATGATGACAAAGTTGTAAACTGGTCATGCAGGCTGCCTAATAACATGCCACAACACTGAGGGAATCGCAGGAATGTCTAGAAAGTACTGGCTGTGCAGTACCTGTGTCAGCAATTGCCTGGACTCTGCATAAGTGTGGCCCATGGGTTAGAGTAAACAGATGGGACAGTTGTACCACAGGAAACATCAGCCAGGGCTCTCTACAGGTAGTGTATGCATAACAACAAAAGTCCTCCAAAGGCATGAATTGCTATGTGTACTGCTGTCCCAAGACCAAGTTGGAAGCCTACAGACAGTATCAATTAAGATACATGTGATGCACAGCCAACACCTCACCCCACCTCAGGCCCACCACCCCCTCTGTACCTTGCTGGTGCCAGTGTACACCTGTATGATTGCCATTCATTAGCAGGGACTAGGCCGGTACACATGGTGTTCAGCATTTGGGACACTGCAAAATGACACACGTGTAGGCCATATTTGTCAAGAATCTGCAAAAAGGCTGAGGATGGGGAGGGGGGTGTCATTCTGAAACACAACAGTGCACTGAAGCAGTGATCCAAAGTTCACTAAGAATGGCTGTATCTGTGCACAGTCGAGGTCATGAATTGTGGCAGACATTACCCTGACTCCACAGAAATAGTGAAGGCACTGTGTGACCTCCAAGGCTGTGCACATGAGTTAACCTTGTAATCATGCAGAATTGGGGGACAGTTGTAGAGCAGAGTGACCAAATACTGGCAAATGTAGATGGCCCATGCTAGTATACCCCTTCCAGAAATATTGACTGCTGTAATATACATAACAACTGGTGCAACAAACCATCATGATAAGGGTGTGCACATGTGTACACCCACAAATTGTATGCATCTCTATCAGCATCTGCACAACTAACAGATTTGTTTGATACTGCATTTGATTGCACAGGTCATATGTCACATATCAGGTTCGTGTAATGTTAACATATGCAGTAATGTGGCCCCGTGGCATATCAGGGAAGATAATGTCATATCAATAAGGGCGTGCACACTCCCCATAGCCATGGTAAGGTTTGAAGATTGTCAGTGTAATTGTATTTTATTAGCCATACATGCAACGCTGATGATGAGATCTGTAAATCAGACATCAGATATTTACAAATGACATCTGTCCACATATCATCCCAGGTATGTGTCAGACAAACACATAGGGGCTGTGAGCAGCAGAGCAAACATAACTGATACACATATACACATTCAGCATTGGTACGTACACCTGTGAGGTATGGTGCACAGTACATGCCAGGGTGCCAAACAGGTGCACAGCAATACTGTGTACATGGGTGCAGTGCATTCCAGGGAAAGGGGCATCACCTACTAACACAACCCATGCATCACAGAGATGTATAATGTTGGTAACAGGGTTGACTATAGCTGCACTGCATGCTGTTGAGTGCCATATGTAATGCATGTTGACAGATGGGTAATGAGAGGCCTGTGAGTAATATCTTTGTGCAACCTCACCTGTAAGTGTGTGCATGTGTGTGTATGTGTGTGTGTGTGTGGGGGGGGGGATTTGTCTGTAAGTGCTATCTGGTGGAGTGGAGGGGGGTTGATGTATGTAGAATGTGTATGTGTATGTGTGTGTCTGTCCATGTATGCACATGTGTGAGTGTGGGGTTGTTCATACCTCTCAACTTCCCGTAGAAATCATGCAGTAGATGGACATGGACAGACACATTAGACACCAGGAATACTTTTCTGAAATGTAATCACAGGAAAGCTGATAGAATAATAAAGTCTGCAGCATGAAAGATGCATTGGGAGAGAAAACTAGACACTAGGGATACTTTTTTAATTGCAATCAGCAGAAAGGTGAAAGAATACCCAAGTATGCAGCACTAAAGATGTATTGGGGAATTACTAGACAACACCAGAGTGTGTTTAAAAATATTACTGTAGTCCACATAAAAAGTTACTAGAGCAGTAGATCTTGCATCCACTGAACAATAGTTAAGTATGAAACTCCAGTGCGTGACATTATTGACTGACTGTAGCAGCCCATAACATATGGGGGCCATGCTCAAGATGTCTGGACAAAACCAGGGTGAACAATTGATGACATCAGGGAGTCTTTGAAAAAATAACTCCAATCAAGTTAAAGAGTTAATGGATAACAGATCATGTTTTGTGATCACTTTTCTGAGCAATTAGAAGAATGATATGTTAATGATTGGTGTTATTGGCTGTAATTATTCAAGAATGATGCAGGATGAGGAAAATAAGAGAAAAAAGTAGGGACATTCTGTAAACTCATGGTCAGGTAAGTAGTATGGTGGAATGTCAGTGTGTGTGTGTGTGTGTGTGTGTGTGTGAGTGTACTGTTAAGCAATGACGTACAGGTCTTAATGTGCATTTCTTGTTTTCCCCTCACAGGTGTCTAGGTGGGTCAGCGTCCCTCCTGCAGGCAATCTGATGTTGGTGTCCATACAGACACTGAGAATGATGACAGGTGTGTTGAGGCACAGGCAGGGTTGTCAGGGACTGAAGCTGCTCCATTGTTTGACATCCCACTGTTATGCACCCCACTCCATCCCAACACGCAGTCACATTGCCTATACATACCCCATCACCAGTGGCCATAGCTGAGGGACAGATGGCGGTTGGTGGCATGGGGCAGGACAGTGTGGTATCAATGGCAAACATGTCTGGACACAGCAGCCATAGCCAGATGTCTGGCAGGGTACCACATAGGAAGATGTACAGGGGTGCTCGTCAGAGGGCTGCTGGTCATCATACCCCTGGCAGAAGTGCCACATCTGGTGCCACCAGACATATGTTTCAGGTGTCATGGAGGTGCAGGCACTTATGCAATGGTACAGCAGACAGGCTCTGAGGCTGCAGTGGGCTACTTATTCAGATGCTACTGACAATATCCGTGATCTTGCAGGTGCCCTCCATTATTTTTCAGAGGTCATGGATAGACAGTTGAGTGAGATGGTGGGAATCCTTGACCATGGAATGTATGTGCTCGAGCATATGGTGGGAGTGGTGCGGTAACTACATGGATGTAGGCCAGCAACACCAACAGCTGGAGGTCAACATGGATGTGCCAGAACACAGAGCCACTCCTGTAGTGGCAGTACCACTCCAGCACTGCAGGGGGCTGCTGTCCACACCACACCACAGCAGACCACATGCACATGGCCCTGGCCAGTCCCAAGAGGGACCAGGATCCAGTGAACATATGTCATTATCAGGGGAGAGTACCATATCATGGCTTGTACCTGGTGGTGCCTGTGTAACCCCTGGCAGGCACAGTTCTCATGTCCATGGCTGGAGATGGTGAATTGTACACCCTGCCAGGTATGGTCTGCAGCTATCCAACAAACTCCTGTATAGGGCAGCCACATGGCAGAATTGTGTGCATGCATGCACACACACACACACACACACACACACACACACACACACACACACACACACACATTACCAACACAGCTAGGGCAACCCCATACCTACACACACCAAATCTCAACAGCCCAATTAATAATTAAACCCCCTCACTCACACACATGGTGTCAAACCTATGGCTCAGCCTAGGTCTCTGGCAAACCAACAACACACCCTGTGCATATGAAGATACCCGTGCCACATCCCTGTCATCCATAACATTGATGCAGGGACAGGCTTATATGGATCTGATGCACAGGGGGACTGTACTATGGTGTACCAATGTAATGCTATATAATATGTTGTCAGCAGTAAAGTTTAATGCTTACATGTCAGTGAGTGTAGCTGTCCAGCCATGATACATTATAGCTGCTATTAACACTGAGTGACTGTGGTCTCCATAATGTATTCCATTTGTGTTGTAGGTGTCCATGTGTCAGCAGGATGATGGTCTGCTGTTGTATCCTACAAGGGAAATGGCACTGTGGTGACACCTTGGCTGTGCCATATCCTGGGTACAGGTGAACACATGTCGCAGGTCTGTATAACAGTTACTGCATGTGCCACATGGCTTATAGGACTGGGGATGTATACAGGTGAGTGCATTGTGACTGATGTCAGCAGCCCTTCTACAGTGAACAATGGTAATTGTACTGGATGGTACAAACCACATGTTTATGTAAAACACACACAGAGGCTTTGGTGTTGATGCAATACACAGAGAATACTGTACACATGGATGCATGTACCTATGCAAGGAACCCATTTTAGCCTATGTAATTCCACCAAGACAAAATAGGCACAACAACACATTGGGAAATAAGCAGTCTGCTAGTTTAATGTAATTGACAATGGTACTCGCAGGGTGAATGTCCCCTTCCCCAAGGTAGTGCAATCCTCAGCTCAGTAAACATGGGTGTACTGGTGTGGGTGGCACAGCCCTACCCTTTGGAGGGTGTGAGGTGCTGTAGAACTGCAGATAATGTGATAGACAACTATTTAACCTGTTAACATGAACTGTACAGTAGTACAGCCAGATAAGCGGGGGGGGGGATACACTCAACATAGGGCCTATACAAAACTAGCCAAAAAGGTACCCTGGCTTTCACCACCCAAGAAAATTATTTTCCTATGCCCCTGTCGAGCAGAGCCACAGAGGTGATCCCCCTGGGTGAATTTCCTATTTCCCAGCCTACTGCAATGATGATGGCAGTGTTCACAAGAGCCACACTCAGCTATATATACCAACCCCAGTATCACTGTGCACCTATACAGTGGGGAAGAGGGCATTTATGCATCTACCACTAGTTCTGATGGAATGTATTTCCACAGGATACCTGTGAAATGTTAGCATTTGCCAGGCAGTTCTCAGACAGATGACCTCCTGGGATATGTATATTCTGCAAATGGAAGTGGATTCCTTCAGATACACACACACACTCACTCTTGCTTGGCAGCACTGGGACTAGAACCCCTACCTAAGTATGTAGTGCTATTGATGTGTGTGGCCTTAATTGCACACACCACCCATCTTTTAGGATGAAGTGTGTTCCAGGTTATGTTACGTGAAGAACATCCCCGGGCCTGTACAGTATGGTAATGGGGGATATACTGGTTGTTTATGGACAATACATAGTGTGACATACTGTCATATACACAATGACAAACACATAGCCATACACACACATCTAAGAGACCTGGGCTTATCAGTGCTAACTACCTTGTCAGTGTGTCCCTTCAGTTGCACACAGCACATGCATAACTGGGTTGGATAGTGTTATCTGTTACCTGTATGGTTGATGGTGACAGTGGTCCCCATACAGTGGAACATGAGACATATACTGGGGGTACCATGGTGTAAAGACAGTATACCCAGAACCCACACCCCACAGTGGATATTGTATTCACTGAAATCCATGATAATACTCTGACATACCCACCATCACCCATTGATCAGGACTACAATACAACCCCTTGTCTATCCCAAGACTGCTACTACAGGGATATGCATCAAATGTACATGCCACAGGGACAGTAGGGTGAAGCATTGTCATGGCTCTCCTACAGTCAGCAACATCACTATCCTAATACTGTGTGGCAAGGTACATTCTATTAGGAGAATGTGGCCTCAGAATGCTGTATCCTACAAATATACACACATGCACGCTTACACACACTTGCCAGAACTCAGAGGGTATCCCATGCCTATCAACCCATTTGTACAACAGTGTTGTGCTGGTACTGAAAGCCCCAGGTAGCCCTTAAGGTGAAGAGTGTAACAAGGTACATGTAATGTCCGATACAGCAGCAGCCTCATCTAACAATGGCAATGGGGGGGTGCGGTGGGTGTTGGCAATGGGGGGTGCAGTGGGTGTGAAAGGCCTCAGGGAATTATCAACTACAGGTCTACAAACCCACAGACACTGTTATTATCAGTAATGCACACGTACACATTTGTCAGTACTGGGGTCTGTTGGTTCAGGTGTTCATAGGTGTGTACCAGGTTATTGTCCACGGAGAGAAGGGAAGTGTAGGAGATGTGTGAACAGTGGTATCATGACACCTGCCATGTGCCAGCAGGCCATCTATCAACAGATACCACAGGGGTGATCCTCAGGGTGAGAGTTACATGCAACATCCAATCATCTGGTTTCCTCTTGAAGTGAGCCAGTGAGGTGCTCCAGTTGACATGTATGCAACATGTATTACATAACATGGTCAGTGTCAGTCTTGGAGACCTGTACCCAAGCATGTTCTGTTGACTGTGGTAGTGTAGTTGAGGTATCCATGGCATATGGTGTGTACAGGGTGGAGATTCCTAGCTGTGGCATTCATAACACAGCTGAGCAGACATGTCAGTGTCACTCAAGCATAGATTGCCTGTATGCAGCCAAGATGGAGTCACGACATCTGCACATCTGTACAGAGGACAGACAGACATCAGCTAGCCAACTGGTAATGCAGGAGGATGACTGTGTTAACAGATATCTGACACTGATAGGTATGCCATTACTACATGACAGCAGCCCTCAATAGCATGTCCTATACACAAAATAGTTTACAATTAATATCCACATGTCAGGTCAATATCCAGTAGTAAATATTTAATGACACAGCTCACACACCAAGAACACGATAGTCAGGACTCAGAGTCCATCTTTGCATGCAGGGGTGTTTGGTTCCACGACTACAATCTGCAATCTACTCTTATTTGGAATGCATTGTCAACAGTAGTAATGTAATGATACACTACATGCCAGTGTGACTGCATATAACCTGGGATACTACCCATGAATTAAACACATTCAAATGGAAAAGAGTGTTCTACAAGCCATATACACCCAGGTGTCCCAGACAGTAGACTCACACCCTTTGCTACTGTAAAGACAGCACATAGACGCATGTTATGTACATGGAATTAAATACACGTATTAGAGACGTCATTACCCTGCTATCTTATTAAACCAGAATGTGAGCACTGGTTACCAGGGCTGAAACATGCTTAGCAGGTTTCAGCATTGTTGCAATATGAATGCTAAGCAGATTTGCCCACTGGTAAGCGAAGCTGAAATGGTGTAAGCACCTATACATTTAAGAATATGTTAGTAGCGCTTACCATCATGCAAACCTACTTAAAGCTGCTCAAAACTGCCTTAACCACTCTGTATCCAACAGCCCTTGTTCTGTCCAGCAACAAAGTAAACAGACCTTGCAGGTCTTGAACCCAGGACCCTGTACACTATAGTCACAGCAGTTAACCACTAAGCCATCACAGCTGTGAAGACAGCTGTTGTTTTTTCCAATACATCTGTCAGTACACATACTGAATAGTACTGAACAATTGCTATGACTTTTAGAAATGTGTAGTACTTGTTAGTGATATTACTTTTGAATCACGCATGTTGTTATATCTAAATATACACATATCAGATAAATATACATATGTAGATATATGTGTACATATACATACACATATATAGTCATATATATGCATTTATATACATCTGTATATTGCATTAAATATATGGTCATATACAGATCTATCTGTATATATATATATATATATATATATATATATATATATATATATACACATATATATATATATATATATATATATATATCGTATATCATATATATATATCTGTATATATGTAAACCTATATATATATGTGTGTATATGCAGTGGTAGCATTGTCACCTCACGGCAAGAGGTCCTCCCGTTCGATTCTTGGTTGGAGCACCTTCTGTGTGGAGTCTGCATGTCCTCCCCATGGTCGTGTGGCGTTCGAGTGACATGCGTGAATGGGCGTGCCTTCATTAAAGGTCGGGCATCGAGCTGGCACCTCAGCACCGTAAAAATCTACTGCCACTCATTAGCAGACCGGAGTACAACTGTGGTGACCCCTAACCGGGAAAAGCGGAAAGAAGAAGAAGAAGAATGTATATATGTATGTGTATGTAAATGTATATATATATATATATATATATATATATATATATATATATATATATATATATATATGTATATATATATATCTGTATAACATATGTCCATAACATGTAGTGGAGTCATACCTCACTACCAATAGGTGCAACCTCTTAGTGCAAGGGGATGTCATTGAAGTATTGCAGTTATAAATGTAGACTGTTGCTACTATAACAGGGGTTATCGTAACAGAAATGTGTGTGAAGTCACATCTGATATTGACATGTACGCCATCAGGTGACATGTACTGATCAGTTCAGAGGTATACACGGAACCCCATAGTGCAAGACATGTGGACCAACCGGACAAAGTGAATGTTTGCAGCTATGTAAATGGGGATATCTACATATGGGTGGGAGGATGGCATAATGGTTAAGGTGTTTACCTTATGAACACAAGGTGCAGGGTTTGATTCTCACATGGGGTAATTGGATAGGCTTGAAATGGCCCACAAGGGTAGTTAACCTAGTACTAACCTACGAACCTACGAATCAGTTACAGACAGACATCATAAGATCATCATAGTGCAGTACCACAGATATCACAGTAATGATCCTGTGGAATACAGCAGAGATATGACCAATGAATGTGGACAGTCTGACACACTTTGGTCAGTCCAAAGGTATACACAGAACCCCATAGTGCAAGATGTGTGGACCAAGCCAGACAAAGTGGATGTTTGCAGCTATGTAAATGGGGATATCATGAAAATACTGGAATAGATAAGCTCACACAGTTTATGCAGTCCCACGTTCATGTCTGTCCTGACATATAATAACTGGAGGAGCAGAGGTCACAAGCTCACATACTACCCAGTAGTTAGTGACATACATCTGTACAGCATCCCACTGCTTTGTTAGAAATACACAACAGTTATGGTGGCCCAGCAACAGTACATCTGACAAATATCTGGACATAACATCACACTGGGTAAGTACACTGAGCTGCGAGGCATGTCACAAAGAGCTATGCAAACTTCAGGCAGACTGCCAAAATACTGGCCTACATTTATTATGGGGGAATACACATGTACCTGCAAATATAGCAGGCTCTACAGGCATGTAACAGCAAGGAGTGACAGATACCTGTGTGAAAGTGCATACCCGCAGCCAATCTGAACACACCCGCAGTCACATATGGTAAGCATGCTTAATATTACAGGACACGGACTGTGTGATCAACACCGTCCTCATATGTGCCATTCACACACTAACCCTACATTTACTTGGCCAATGCAAAGTGTATTCCGATGCCTGACTGTGGTATGGGACATGTGTCGGTGTGGATGTACAAACATGTACACTGATATGGTACCATACACTGGAGCAGCATGCAGCATCAGATATTACAGGACCAAGAACAATGACATCTACCACAGTCTGTACAGAGGCCAAGGTACATATTCACAATACACACTCTGTCGACAATCACCATAAGTACACAGACCTCACTACTGTATGCACTACAACAGAATGTCCAGGTTTTGTCCTCAAATATAAGCCCTACTATACATAACATGCCTAGTAGTCTGTTATCTCACTGGTTTGTTATCAGGTATGATGTCAGTAAATAATGTTGTACTGAACATATGCTCCTCTTACTGCATAACATATGTACAAAGGTTCATAGGTTCATAGGTGTGTACTAGGTTAATGACCCTGGAGCCTTTACAAGCCTATCCCATAGGATTACCCTGGGATCATGCCACCCAACCTTAGTTCCTAGTGCCTCTGTCAAGTAGAGCCACTGGAGTGATCCCCGGGGTGAAATTTCTATTTCCCATCCACTCATCAAGATTTCTGTTGAAGAGGGCCGGTGAGGTGTATGGGAAGTCTATTACATATCATGTGCAGTCTCTGGATTATGAATCTGTCACTCCAGCATGTTCTGTTGATTATGGTAATGAGGTTGAGGTCTCTGGATTGTGTGGTGTGGAGGGATTGGGATTTTTTTAGATGTAGCTTTTCTAATAGAGCTGGGTCAGACATGGCTTTGTAACTCAAGCAGAGATTGCCTCTAAGTAGGCGATATGAGACAGAGAATAGTTGGAGTTTTTGGAGTCTGTCCATATAGGACAAGTGTTTAAGACCTAGAATCCTCTTTGTGAGGTTGACAGAGTTGGGTCTGGTGGCACAAACACAGGGTCAATATTGCGATGTTGCTCTGATATACTCATACATTTACTGGTGTAACAGGGTTTGTTGTGACATATGTCTTCTGAGGGATATGAAGTCAGTATCTCACATGGCTGTCACCATGTACTAACTGCAATGCTCAGAGTATGCTACTGCATTTCTAAAGATAGGACATGTGTAAGTAACACAACACATGTAAGACTCCAAACACTGGCAAGTCTGCAGATAGCCTTGCAGGTGAGAGTTTCCTCAATCACATAACACTGTCATGACAGGTACTAGATCATGTAGACCAGCCATATCCACACAAACCCTGTTAACCCAACATTACTTCAAATGTAGAAGAGCAAGACTTCCATTCTGTCCATATGTCTGGAACATGCCCCTCCTTTGTGTTGGCCTGTCTTCACAGTATATGTTGTAAGAGTTATATCCCACTACCCTCTGTGATGCTGTTTGCCAAACACCGACATGAAGTCCTGCTCACAGAAAATGAAAAGGGCCAACACCCACATAATGTTCCTAGTTATAGGAGTGTGTTTCCATGTAAATGGCTATGGAAATGTTACCACAGCTGTTCCATATGCTAGTGGTGGACTACAATTTGTGCACAGCCCATGAGCTGATCATGAGCATCACTTACAAAACACAAGCTGCTGCCTAAGCAAAGCAGGTGTATTTTACCACATCCACCAGAGAGGGAGTGAGAAAGACAAAGAAAGGAAGGGGGTAGGGGAGTAAGAGCTAAGCATGTTTGTGTCACACACTTAGCAGTGCAGGGTTTCAATCCCCTGCCTGACTATGTATTGCTATTACATGTTTATGCAATTATTGTATGCATCGCAGAGCTTACATGTTGGAGAGCTGAACAAAGGTATCTTTGAAGGTGAGTGACATCAGCAACAGTGATAAAGGAGGGATAAGGTAAGTGTAGTACATGTGCCTGTCCACAAAAGCAGGTGTCAAGGAAGACACAACCACACTCTCTTAGGGACTCACACACATTATCACAGTTGGCAGGGTCAGGATTAGAATTCCTAACTAACTAGTTTGTGACACTACAGTATTACGTAGGTATCACATGCACCATAGAGGTTATCAGGCTGATATATGGGCAAAGGGTATGTCAAGGTGACTGACATCAGAAGGCATGCTACAGTAGGGCAATGGGAGGTGTAGTGAGTATGAATGGCTTCCAAATTATTAATCTCCACACACACACAGACACATATTTGCCAGTACTGACATGCATGGGTTCATTGCTTCACAGGTGTGTAGTAGTTGACTGTGCCAGGAGGCTGTACAAGGCTAGGCAAAGGGAATACCTTGGCATCAGGCCACATGATAATGGTCTGCAGTGTGGCTCAGGGGTGTAGTCCCTGGATTGACCAACACAGCTGGGTACTGTATTCACTATCCACTCATCTGGGTTTCTAGTGTGGGTGGCCAGTGCTGTGCAATGCTTGCCATGTATGTGTTTTATATTCCATAACATGGATGGTGTCTGGGTTGTGCACATGTGCATGTTTTGTGACATGTGGAAGTGTACCTGGGGTGTCTGAGGCATGTTGTGTGGACAGATTGTTATCATCTGATGTGGCATTCCTGACCTCATGTGGTGAGAACTGGCTATGGAACTCAGGTTGATCCTGCACCTACATTGACAGCATGATACAGGTATTCACTGGTGTTAGTGGCATCTGGCCATACAGGGTATGTGTATAAGGCATAGTATTTCCTTTGTGGGTTAAATTTACTGACTCTAAAGTTGTTGCAGTTGTTCAGTGGGGAACATAGCAAGGACCACTGTAAGCAAATATTTGCCTATTGTAGGGATGGAACAGGGTGCCATGTCCTCTGTAGTCCACTGCAATCACACTATGGTTACTATCTGTGGGAAATATGCAGGGAACTACCAACATAGTGGTTGTTGCCTAGCCAAGTGTGTTTGTGTATGAGACATGGGTAGAGAGTGTTCGAGTGTTCTCTGGGTAATAAAAGGGTTGCCTATATTGCTCCCCAATCCATAATGTCACATGTAGGGGTCTGGATTTTCTACACCAGCCTCTCTGCTGTTTGACATCTGTTTTCCTTGTAAGGTGGACATTGTGACATATAGTAGGTCTTCAGTATAAGAAATTTGCAAAACCCACCCCACAAGGAGTCCTGTTATACACAATCACAGCTACCTCCACA